>NW_004797977.1:394830-404591 GCF_000002075.1 Aplysia californica
TGATGGGCGACAGTGGTGGTAGATGTTGGTGGGTGACAGTTGTAGATATTGGTGGGTGACAGTGATAGATGTTTGTGGGAGACCGTTGTAGCAGATGCTGGTGGGAGACAGTTGTTGCCGATGTTGGTGGGTGACAGTTGTAGCAGATGTTGGTGGGTGACAGTGGTGGTAGATGTTGGTGGGTGACAGTGATAGATGTTGGTGGGTTACAGTTGTAGCGGATGTTGATGGGAGAAAATGGCGACTCTGCTAACTGATACAGGCAGATTTTGGTGGGCGACAGTGGTAGATGTTAGTGGGTGATAATAGCTGATGTTGGTGGGCAACACTAGTAGATTGTGGGCGACAGTCGTAGATCCTACCCCTCAACTATCATATGCCTCTGTTGTTCTTCCCTCTGTCTGTCGTATCTTTTTCATCCCAGCAGTAAATAACTGTTGTCATGTTTGTTGGTGGACTATTTCTTGTCATCGAACAATCAAAACCACTGTTTGGCAATAACAAAACTATATATGGATGTGTAGTTAAGTTTTAAGGTTAAGTTTTAAGCTGTTTCAATTTCAACGACTACTTGTTTTGAATTGTCAACTAATGTAAGATAGCAGACAAATTAATGTCTTGACGGGGTTATTGTCTGGCTGTGATGTTGTGGACAGTCTATTTTGTTTAATTTTTTTTTTCTTCCTCTTTTTGTTAACATATTCGAAAGGAACAAATGGAGCTCAAAGTTTGTAATACATCTTGCCATGAATGTCACCATGTTTTGTTTTGTTTTGTTGTTGTTGTTTTTTATTGTTGGTTTGTTTCGTTTTTAGTCGCACCGGGAAAAAAATGTTTATGATAAAGAGCTTCTACCACAGATGTGAATGTTTTATTGTACTTGTAGTTAGTGGAGTACGAAGACATGCTTTTACCTCTGTGCCCCAGTGCTTCATTAATTATACTTTATTTAGGCTTAGATTTTAGAATTCCACTTTATTGCCCTTTTAGAGGCTTTTCTTTTCTATAGTCTTGTATTTTCTGGAGTTGCCCTGAGGCGTTTTTTTTAGAGGTCTTCCGTTTAAGTGGGTTATCTTACAGTATTCCTTTGTTAAATGATATTATAAGATAACATAATTTGTGATCGCACAGACTCGTTTTTCATTTCTAAACGGGGTTGTTCTTTTCTCTTGACGGCATGCTCAATATGATACGTCACACACACACACACACACACACACACACACACACACACACACACACACACACACACACACACACACACACACACACACACACACACACACTCACACACGCGCGCATTATATTATATATAGGGCCTATACGTATGCAGAAATTAGGTTGTCCTTAGCAAATCCTGGGCTAGATCTTTATTCTCAGTAGAACTTCCGTACCCACATGTGAGAACCTTGTATTTCGCTTTTATAATACCATTATTTTATCGTTTACATTGTTCTCCAAGTGTACCATTACCGTCTCATGGTCACTGACCATTCCTGAGTGGAATGGCATGCGCAGCCATTGCCTTGTCCTGTAATGCAGTCATTTGATTGGTTTTCCTTTCACATATGATGTTTGATTGAATTATCAAAGTTGACAGATTCCAAGAAGTTAAAAACATTTCAACATAATGCAGATATGTGAAGTGTTGGGTATTTTTTTCAGAGATGGTTTTGGCTTGTTTAGTAGCGTGTTGTTTAGTAAGAAAAAGATTTTCTTTGAGTGTTCTATTACAAACATTGCAAAATTGTTTTCGTATGATTTCATGTACAAATTTTGAAATGTATGTGGGTTTTGTTTTGTTTTTAAATTATTTTTTGGACATGTTAAAGGTACTTGTCTCTAACCGTGTGCAGCATTCGGAACTCTTTGTGTGCCATGAATATGTTGAGAAGAAGATTTATTGTAATATCATACAGAAATCTAGTAAATCAGTTGGTACTGTTTCTGCATGTGTTCATCGTTTATAATCTTTTATGTTCTTGTTCGATTTTGTTTTTCTCCTTGCTGGTTGGTGTGTTTTTTTTGTTTTTTTTTGTTTCGTTTCGGATGTTTGTTTTTGCTTTTGTTTTGTTTTTTCGATCGTTTGCTTGTGTCGTTGGGTCTCATATTAATATGTCTTGGTATACTGCTCTTGTACGTCATTTCTTAATTAAATGGTCAACTACTTTTGCAAGTTGATGCAGCTGCACAGGGTCCACCTGATGCTGTCAGAATTGAATTATTGAATACCCCTTTCAACACTGGAAGCCTATTAAAGAAACTGGACCTCTAAAAGGACCGAGCCAAATTGACTAGATGGAGAGGCTTTTAATAAATGAATAAAATCGTAAATTTTGTTTGATGTTTTGCTCCCCCATTGACACAATTTCATCAGACTCTCTCAGTCCCTCTCTCTCTCTCTCTCTCTCTCTCTCTCTCTCTCTCTCTCTCTCTCTTTAGGTACAATGTATCTGTTTGCAAACATTTATAATAGCCTACATTTTTTAATGCAGCAGCAGCCCCGCTTGAGCGGGTGATTAGAAGGCGCCACTGGTAGGTTCTACTTTTTTCCTTTTCCTCGACTGTTGTCTCTGTCCATCCGTCTCACTTCTTCCTCGCACCGTATGACTGCGGTCACTGTTATTGACTCATTGTGTCGATTTCAAAGTTTGGGTGGTTGGCGGGTGCTCTGCTGTGGTTTGCTCCTTCTTTCCTATCAAACATCTATCACCCTTATCTGCCCGTCTTCTTTTTTATATTTGTTACTCTCTTGTAACACCTCTAATCTTCTGACGCTCATGACTTTATGCAGTTGCGAGCGCCGTAATATCTCTACTAAAACTAAAAACTCAAGCCCCGCTTGCGTAAATAACTGTACTTAACACCTTCTATTCTTGTCCTTATTCTGTGGACAAGCCTCGGAACTTACAACATATGGGGTCTCAGGATCAAATCTAGGGCCTTTGAAGATGCAAGGCGTGCTCTTGTTTGATTTATTATGCAGACTTGTTGCTGTGTAGTGTGGTATGTTAGCTGGCCAGATCATATATCAGGATGTCATGGCTCGAGTCGGTATAACTGTCTTTACGATGTGTCTTTATTTTTTTTATAGAAGTCAATGTAACGCACAACCACTGAAGTGGCGTAATAGTTAGGCTTTTTGCCTTTCGAGCAAAAGGCAAGAGTTCGATACCCGCATGGGGAGTAGTTCTGTCTTTCTTCTAGGACACAATCACTATAATATGTCTCACTCAGCCCGAGTTTACCATAACTAACAGGCACGTTTAGAAACAGCCAGGATCCTAAATGATACCAGATTGGGTCAATGGAGGCGTAAAACGTTTACAGGAGTGTAGGAATTAATCGATGTTAATGGTCGGCATTTTTTTATTGTGTGATTATTAGATGTTGAGCACGCAGTAAGATCAGCGAGCGAACTTTCACAGTAATAATAATAATAATAATAATAATAATATTAATAATTGATAATGATAGTAGTAGTAGTAGTAGTTGTTGTTGTTGTAGTAGTAGTGGTAGTTGTAGTGGTAGTAGTAGTAGAAGTGATAATAATAATAATAATAATAATAATAATGATGATGATAATAATATTAATAATATAATAAGGATAATGATAGTAATAGTAATATTAGTAGTAATGCATCCACCATGAACCGATGATGACCTTTAACGTCCAAAGAGAATGAGAAGTCACAGACCGTGGTAGAGAGAGGAGAGCAAAGGGAATAATAATAGCGAGCAATTTGCAATGATCACAAACGCCACAACTCAGCGCAAAAAGCAATGGTTTTCCCTTTCACAGTAGTAGTATGCACCACGAAATAATATGTATTTTTATGTATTAGTGTAGCTCTAGATTTTTGGAGCCGGAGTGACAGTACATCATTAGTACATCATTGTATATAATATGTGTAGATCTACATACAAAAGAAGTAGAGGAAAAATGACGATAGTAAGGATGAGGAAAGAAAAAGCAGCAGTTCCCCCTATGTTGTTCAGACACCGTATGAGCATAACATTGATAAATCAGCCATTTACAACTCTACTGTGCATAAAAAAAACATGTTAATATCCCCCCTTTGGGAATGGCCTAAAGGTAACTTCAGTCAGTAGGACTGCCCTGGATGGCACTAATGAGTGCGGAATGCTTTTTGCTAGGCAAGCACTATAACTTTCAACAAGCAGGAAGTGGGTGTTTGGAGTGCGTTCTGGTGTGGTTTACTCCGTTTTTTTCTTATCAACATCGATCGTCCTTATATCTCCTCTTCCTTTTCTTTGTGTGCTAATCTCTAGTAACACGTCTAATCTTCAGCACATCTATTACATGACATATTATGTGTGTTGCTAGTGCCATAAAACTCCTACTGAAACTAAAAAGGACATCGATATATCAGTGTAACGAACTGCCGAGAAAGCATGTCTCAGACGCAGTAGTCAAGTTAATAATTTTGCTTACACACTACTGACAAATCATTTTTGAAAAGCAGCACATAATGTGAGGTCATCCTAACGTTACAAACGTATTAGAATTCTAAATGAGACCTTGACGACTTGAGTTACACGAGCTGGAGTGGAGCGCTGCCAAGTCCAGTCCCCCCCCCCCCCCCCCCCCCCCAAACCTTTTGATTGTAGAATTACGTATGTGTACTTGAATATAATACACGTTGCACTGGAACTGATACTCTGGTATTAGTGTAGGAGAGGAACGACAAAAATACTGGAAGAAAGGAAAAAATTGCAAAAGAAACAAAAAGTATTGGGATATACATAGAATTAGGTCACTTTCAACATATTAAAAATGTACATTCACACATTAATGGGAAATGCTATTATTAGCTCATGACGTTATCGGGGTCAACTTTATAAAAAAATATCTTTTAGAACATAGTCATGTTGCACATCGTTTGAAAGCTCGACAAAAATGCTGTTTGAATATGTAATATTGAGAAAGCTTGGAGGCCAAATAGGAACACAAACACTCCAAATGGAATTCCACAACAGTAGATCGTGCACCTTTATCATGTCCGGTATTTCAAGATATCAAGCCCGTCAGGAAACTCCAGGAGACTGATATCATCTTCCTCAGTAATTGATGGGTAATTTGTGCAGGTCAAACCCATGCAACCTCCACAGGAAATGAAGCATTCCAGTCCGTGGCGACGACACGTGCAATTTGTGGACTTACAATCTGTTCTACAGCTGCACTTAATCACCTTCAACAGAGAATGTGGGGCAAGTGACATATCTGTCGTTCATGGCTCTAAGTGATCATCGTGCAGCTGCCATCCCCATTGTGTCTTGAATATTACCTAAATTGAAGATACACCCGAAGACTGTGGTACTTGGCTGCCGTACTGGTTGGCGGCAAGCATTGGATTTGGACGGATGTGGCACATGATGCAACCCTCACACAGAACCTCTTGTAACGCAGTTGGCCAAGGGTGTCTGCAGAAGTGCCACTGTAGAGACTGACTAAAGCTCTTTCTCCAGCATCATTGATGTCTTCCTGAGTCTTTTCTGTTGTGCAAAAAATATGAGCTCGCTTTCGAAAATGAGCATCTGTCAATTGTCTCATTGGAACCATTTTTCCCAGCCCAAAAAGTCTCGAAGTTAAATCACAGCCTTTGGCAGCATGAAGAAAATGACTTGTTTCTTCGCCTAGTTTCTCCTTCAGGTCCTGGATGTTTAAACGTTTGTGATTGTAGCCAGCTTTTCTGTCTGATCTGAAGACAATAGGCCTGCTACTGTGCTCTGCATGGTGACAAAGGAGCACAAGCAAGTCTGTATCTTCTCCAATGATAGCTACAGGGTGGGTTGCTGCATACTCTATGTCAGTTTATACTATGAGTGTGTCGGCATCTCCAGCAGCGAGAAGACAGTCGCAACCTGGAGCCATCAGAATGCCTCTACGGAGATGAACGAACTCCTGTTTGTTCCTTGGATTTGAAAGGAAGTGTTCCTTGCTTGAGGCCATTGGCATTTCTTTGGTGAAGACAACAGCTGGTCCGACCACACCTGCAGAACGCCTGAGGAAAGCGGCATCTTTTACTGATGGGCCCGAATCATACCCATCAAACACCACGACGAGCTTAGAATATTTCCTGTTAACATATTCAGCATACCTATTACAAATTGCGGAAACGGACTCTTTCTTCCTCCAGGGGATTTTGTGAAGACATGAACCCCCGTCCAATATGGTCTCCATGTCCATGTACTCATCTTTCGATGGTGGATCATCTTTGAAGAGGTCTCTCATTAAATCAGCCAGCTTGGATTTGTGTGCCTCTTTCATCAACCCTGATGGTTCTAAGAGGGATGGTGGTGGAGTCGTCAGTTCATACTTCTACACAGATAGGAGATAATAATCGTCAACGTTTGCTGCTGTAATCATCCGCTAAAAGAGAAGTTGAGGATTGACTTTGTATGTTTTCACCCTCCATTTTGGAAGTGATTTTGGTGTCCATGCTAACAACTTGGTCTTTTCTTTTGAAGGTGGAGTCCTTCACAGGTTTGCCCTGCATGGTCTGCAAAATAACCTTGCCAACATCTTTTGCAGTGTCGGCATTAACTGTGGAATGAGCTGTCACCCCTGTGCATGTATTCCATAATGTCTGATCACTGGCAAATGGGTTGCGATCTTTTAGGAAACTAAGGAGCAGTCTCATATCTTTATCATCTCTCGTTTGTCTGGCATCACTGCCTTCAATATGGTGTTGACTTGTATTTAATTCTGTACCAGTAACCGCTGCATTTCATTGTTATTATATCAGCACAAGCTGGCATGGACATGAGCCACTGTGTTCTCTGTGCATCTCCCATGCCTCTACCACGTGTCAGTCCTCCTGCAGACTTTGGGTTTTTCATTAAGACTTGCTCAATCACGAGATCAGTACTCAGTCCAGCCCAGAAGCGATCACTTCGACCCAGAACGTGAAAGCCACACGAGAAGGCATTGAAAACTGATTGGTGCTGTTCTGCAAGCTGTCTCATCTTCTGAAGGTAGATATAGACCAACTTGGTGTACTGTGTGTGTTTGAGTGCCCGGCAGCAGCAAGGAAGGGGAGCATGTCTTGCAAGGATTGTATGTAAATATAACAACCAGTTACCTGAACCTTCAGTTTTTATTTTCAAGATGTCAATTATATCCATGTACAGAAGCCAGAGACGAAAAATAAAACAGAAAAAACTCCCCCCCAAAAAGAGAAAAAAAAATACAGCTGAAAAAAATAATAATTCAAAAAACAGAAAAAAATACAGCTTAAGAAAAAAGGAGACACACAGGTTTGAACCCTGGTAAAAAAATATTACACCTAGTAAAAAAAAGTCTGACGCCTTTACCACTAGGCTAGAACGTCTTCCAAAATAGAGTTGTTTTCAAATGGTGCGGCCATCGCGATCATTCCGCGGACGATGTGTGCACACTGCAAATTGAGCCTCCGCTAGAGGAAACGGAGTTCGCGTTTTCAATGAAAATTAAAAAACTTTCCCATTCGTACATTAATGTACATTTTGAGTATATTAGATACAATGATTTTCTCTATCAACTGCATTTGATTGTGTTTCTTTTGCTTTTATTTCCATGCGATTTCTTAAATCTGCCAGACTATATAGGGGAAACTTATCATTGTGTACCTGTTATTCTTAGCCCATGTAGGCTCTGAAAGGCAGATTCGAAGCTCGCTTTCTTAGTGATCTAAATTGTGTCGATTGGAACGTGAAAATACCTACCCCCCAAAAAATAAATCAAAAGTTACGTTTTGGACCCACTATGTTGCCAAAGAGGGTGCGGTGGCGAAGTGGTTAGTGCGTTCATCTCCGAAACGGAAAGCCCGGGTTCGAGTCTTGGTTCGGACACGGATTTTTTCGCCTCCTCCCTGCCCACCCAGTCAGTGGTGTAACCTGACTTCGAGTTGGGGAAGTGAAGGGCGTGGGAAGGAACTGGCCACCCTACCACAATATTATGTCTTAGGCCCAGGAAGTTGTCTCACTAACAAGGCAATCCCCAGTGTCCGGAGCGGGTGCGGGAACAACTTTACGTTTATGTTGCCAAAGACGTTTATGGACACTCTACTAACTTTCCACAGTTGGACAATCCATATCGTCCTTCTACACTATCTAATAACATTTGAAATTGTAACTGTTTAAATATTAATGCTCTTTGCAATACCGTAAGGTTATGAAAATTAAGAGGCGGGACCTCCGAAACGCACATCTCAGAGAGGACTGAAGACAAAGAAATATATTTCAAATGCCTTTCTCGAGGAAGTAACGTCGAACAACCGAACTCAGCCTAGATCTCACGATTACGTCTCCGGTAGCTAACTACTAGGCCAGTACTTGTCAAACGTTTAACAGTAACAGCCAGCGCCGTTTTGTCATCTTTTTTAGCTCTCTCGAAAAAGGAAACGATGTAGATCAAGTGCTTTAATTCCGTTTTTCTGCTGGTTTTCAGCACAAATTTACCATAGCTCAACGTATTATAATGAGATACAACTTTATTGATAATGTAAAGTGTAAGGAAGAAGCAAAAATGTACTTAAAGATGCAAAGTTCCTTCTAAAATGAGTCGAACCGAGGACTCTTAGTCACCTGTACGGCTGACGAAAAAGCGTGCATGCAGGAAAATCGCGTAGGCTAGTCACTAGTCAGGCAAAGGAAGTCAATGACTGACGAAAACAAGCTCATCTGCAAGTGACGAAAAAGCGCAGTGGACAAGGGGCCTTATGGTGCTAATATTTTTGGACCGCTCACCTGTATTTCCAATCCACCAAGCAGGACATTTAAATATTTAATACTTGTCTCGACACGAGTGATTCCCACATCCCAACAAAACACCAAAATCGCTTACTAGTGGGCGACAGCGCCCATGTTAGTGGATGGTTAGCGGGTACTCTGATGTGGTTTGGTCCTTTCTTCCCATCAGACATCTATCGTCCTTATCTCTCCTCCTTTTTGTATTTATTGTTACTTTCTTGTAACACCGCTAATTTTGGGCAGTTATATGACCTATTTGTGTTGCAAATGCCGTTAAACTCTCTCTAAAACTAAAGCCCAGGTGTCAGCAAGCAATGCACTGGACTACCGACAACACCTAATATTAACATTTACGGATATTGCGAAACATGTCAATCTAAACCCAACGACGAGGCGGTCAATCCTCTTGAGGCTAAATGCGACACGCGCATCATACTGTATTCCACCTCCCCCTTAGATATTGGCCCGTCGCTGACAATTACTTTCGTCCTATTTGTCAACCCCCGCGTTCCAATCTCGTTAATGTAATAAAACGACTTTCCAAGCCACTGACTGGGACACACTTCTGTTATCACATCTCCTGAAATGACTGTGGAACAGCTGGGCTGGAGGCGGACATCGAAGCTTGGTATCCATATTCTGATAAACCGGATTTTTTGGTGGACTATATTTTAAATCAACCAGTTCGGACCGATGTGCAATCTAGTTTTAGAAAACAGAATAGATGCCACAGGTTATAGATACTTTACTTTATCGACCTTCCTCTTGTACCGTTAGAGGTCGAGGCAACGTGCAGTTTCGGTCTGGGGCTTGGTGGGGAGCTTCTGTTGTTGATACCGTATGTTCTTCATTTGGAGGAGTTATTGAACGCCAGCCCGCCAGATTACAGATACCTGGCATAAATGCATAAATCTTGTCTCGTAAAAAATTACCCTATAATTCTAAATGAGACCTTGACAACTTGAGCCACAATTGCTGGAGTGGAGCGCTGCCAAACCAAGTCTCCC
>NW_004797977.1:406482-408445 GCF_000002075.1 Aplysia californica
ACACACACACACACACACACATCTTTTTGCTTCTTTCGTCTTTGGGTGGTTGGCGGGTGCTCTGGTGTGGTTTGCTTCTTCTTTCCTATCAAACATCTATCGTCCTTATCTCCCCTCCTTCTTTTTTTAATGTTTGTTACTCTCTTGTGACACCTCTAATCTTCTGGCGCTCAAATGACCTTATGCTGTTGCGAGCACCGTAAAACCTCTACTAAAACTAAACCAAAACTCCAATCTTCGGAACTTATATGACCTTATTGTGGTGCCAGTGCCGTAAAACTGGTACTGAAACAAAAGTAGTAGTTCTTTATGTTATGCTAGTAACAATAAAAACGAAGATTCAGTAGATCTAGATCTGGTTGTTACTTTCGCTTTGTACTGTTGATATTATTGTTCCGTTTTTGAGTTGCTCCTTTTTAAAATATCGAAACACACATCGTCCTGGTCTCTCCTCCTCCTTGTTTGTGTTTGTTACTCTCTTGTAACAACTCTGTTTTTCGGCACTTATATGACCTTATTGTTGTATGGCGCTTAAATGACGAAAATTGTGTCAATAATGCCGTAAAACATCTACCCCAATGACCTTATTGTGTTGCTAGGTCCGTAAAACGCTTACTAAAACAAAAGTGGTAGGACTGGTCTTTTTGTAATACAAATAACAATGATAACGAAGATTCAGTAGATCTAGATCTGGTTGTTACTTTTACTCTGTACTGTTGATATTGTTGTTCCATTTTCCAGTTTCAGGACGCCAAATTGTTGAAAATGTTTCGGGAAGTCCCGGAGATGACGTCAGGGCGCCGCCCAATGGTTATTTCCGGTTCCCGCTGGTTTCTCATTGTGAGACGCCGTGGTGATATCAGGCGCTCGTCAAAATAATGAAATCGAAGAAATCGGAATTTTTGGGACTTTTGGAATGTTTTTCCAATTTTTATTTTGTTTAAATTTCTTAAAGTTTTTTGGGGGTTAACACCGTATATGTCCGTTCAAAAAATGTGTTATGTGTAGATTTTATGGAAAACGTTGATTAAAGACACACGAAAACTGCAAATTTTCAGTTTCCAAGGACTCCTGTGCTATGGAAAGTCACCTAACTTTGGCAGTTATTTTCTCGCTAACTTTACTTCTGAAACCAGGTGACCCCCACCTTCTTCAATCGTAAACATCTCGACTTCTATTCAAGTTAAATGGATCTTTTTTTTTTGTCACCGAAAGGAAGGCAAATGAACAAGCTTTAAGGTGATGTGGGTTGTTGGCGGGTGCTCTGGTGTGGTTTGCTTTTTCTTTCCTATCAAACATCTATCGTCTTTATCTCCCCTCCTTTTTGTTTTTGTTTTTTGTTAGTTACTCTCTTGTAACACCTCTAATCATCTGGCGCTCATATTATGACCGTATGCAGTTGCGAGCGCCGTAAAAACCTCTGCTAAAACTAAACTTTAAGATAATACCAAGAACCTTATATGCACACACACAAAAATAATTATATAAAAAATGACGAGCGCCTGATTCCACCACGTCGTGAAAGGAATCTATTTCCGCCTCTGAGGAAAGTGTCGTTTTTTCCCCTCCCTCGGCGGCTATTTCCTGAAATGAAAAAAAAGAGTTGGATAAGGAGGGAGGAAAACGAAGGGAGGTCGAAAAAGAGGGGGAGGAAAAAGAGAGAGGGAAAGGAGGAAGTGAGTGATGAGTACAAAGAAATAGATGGGACATTGCCATTTTGCTGGGAAATGTATTTCTTAATCTTTCTCCTCCACCCCCCACCCCCACCCCCTCGTTTCCTTTCTTTTTTTCTGTCTTTCTTTCTTTCTTTCTTTCTTTCTTTCTTTCTTTCTTTCTTTCTTTTTTTCTTTCTTTCTTTCTTTCTTTCTTACTTCATTCTTTCTTTCGCTTTTTGTTTCTCTCTTTCTTTCGTTCTCTCTCTCTCTCTCTCTCTCTCTCTCTCTCTCTCTCTCTCTCTCTCTCC
>NW_004797977.1:408545-412308 GCF_000002075.1 Aplysia californica
GTTTGCTCCTTCTTTCCTATCAAACATCTATCGTCCTTACTCTCCTCCTCCTGTTTTGTTTTCGCTACTCTCTTGCAACACATCTATTCTTTGGCACTAATATAACCTTGTTGAGTTGCAAGTGCCGTAAAACTCTTACTAAAAATCATTTCGATGTAGATTTTTACTTCAAAAAGGGTTGACCAACCAATCAAAGGCACAAAAAATGCAAATTTTCAGTTGTCAAGACACTCAAGCTTTGGAAGTCACTAAACTTTGACGACCATTTTCTCGACCTTTTACCTCCAACCCCTACACTCTTCATTCCCAAGTATATCGACTTTTGTTGAAAATAGATAGGTATTCTTCACATTAAAAAAAACAAGACAAATTAACTGAAGAGCGTTACGATGATCCAATAACTCTGTATGCCAAAAAAATTGACGAGCGCCTGTTTCCACCGTGTCATGACACAATCTATATCAGACATAGATGCGTGTACAAGTAGATTAGATCTCTAAGCTTATTTTGGTCCGGGTCAGGAAATCTAGCTTTATGCGTGTAAAAATAGGTGTTTATAAAAATGCTTTCCCTCGTGACAATGATGTAAGAATGGTCATGACTTGTATCTGTTTCTGATGGAAAAGTATATTTCTCGGGTAGCCTCCGGTTTCACAAATATAATATCAGTTTACACACGAAAAAATACAATATGATTATGGATCCTCACATAAATTGCTACTATAGAAGTACAAAGTTCTATCTACTCAGAACCTAGTTTTGAGAAATTTGAAGTTAAAATTTTAGAATTTCACTAATAAAGACTCTGAATAATCTTACGAATATGATAGAGGTGATATAACATTTGGTTTCTAACCTCATGGTCTTTGTATCTTATAACGGCCAAAAATGTCAGATAGACTTCGTAATTCTAACGCAGCGCAATGTATAGATCTGTGTTATGAATTTCTATTTGTTCCAGCTATATTACACTCTCTAGTGTCGGTGATTGGCGGGTACTCGGGTGGGCTTTGCTCCTTCTTTCCTTTTGAACATCTATCGTCCTTATCTCTCCTCCTTTTATGTGTATGTTGTTACTCTCTTGCAACACCTCTCTAATCATGGGCTCTTATTTTTATATGGCCTAATTGTGTTGCAAGTGCCGTGAAACACTTGCTAAAACTAAATCTAAACGATTTCTTGGCCGGTGTTTGTTGTGGAAGAGTCAAGGCGCTTAATCATTCCGGGCAGAAGGCTTGAGGTCAATCCCGTATGTGAGGAGGATATTTTCATCGAGTATCGCGGTCTTTGTGCTGGAATGTTGTATACCCCTCGGTCTGGGTTGGCCTTGACAAGCAGCTCGAAGCAGCCTGCCTCCTACATGATCTGTGGTGTGTCGATTAGCGGGGGGGTGGGGTGGGGGTGGGGGTGATTCTACAATTTTACTGTAACACCCTCACTAGAAAATAATTACGGCACCTGTGTGTCACTCATCACATGTTGTGTTGTTTCGTCTTCTCATTCACAACTGCATATCCTCACATTTCGCTACCTCAGAATTATAAAGTTGTCTGACATCTACGACTGTTCTGAATTATTAAGACTATTAGGTTAGAAACCAAAATGTTCTAACTGCTCTGTCAAAATCGTAATATTATTCAGAGTTGTTTTCAAGATATTCAAAGAATTACATAATTTTAAAAAAGCTTGACATGCAGTGAATCTCAAACATTTTTTAACTTAAAATTTCTCAAAGCAGATTCTGTGCAGATAGAACTTACTAATTCTAATGTAGCGAAATTTTCTCTAGATCTATGTGTCATGACGCGGTGGAATAAGGCGCACGTCAAACTTTTGGGCATATTATGGAATCGTAAATTTCATTTATTCATTTACTTTGCTTTCGTACTCTTTTTTTGCGTTGACCAATACCAATTCACCTTGGTTAGAGAATCAAGATATTGAAGAAGATGGGAAATTAGCGAGAAAATGGCCACCAAATTGTGATGACTTTCAAAGCTTGAGTGTCCTTTAAAACTGCAATTTACATTTTAGTACCTTTTTCAACTTTTTTCAATAAAATATACAAAGACACGTGATTTCAGTGAATTTAAAAGGCGTTAAGCCGAATTTAAAAAAATCCTATTAAAATAATTGCCCGGAACTTTGCATTCCTCTCATTCCAAGATTGCCGCCTCCTAAAGGATCTAAAATATGTCGATGGAAGCGTAAAAAACACCTACATTAAAAATAACAATGATAATAAGCGTAACAACGACACATATTATAATAATATCCATACTGCCCCGCTTGCTAAATGCGCTTATTATAGATACTTATATCGTGGACCTCGTTTTGTATAGAATTACATAAAAGGATAGGCGACGAGTCCTTTGCAGTGTTTCAAAATATCTATGTTTTCGTTCTCTGGCCCACAGGATTTTTGTTCATATCTCCGGACAAAACTTCGAAATATTTAACTTTCTACTCTTAGTTCAGGCTTCAATAGGTTCTCAGTTTTTATTATTATCATCTTTTAAAACATTTTCAAAGTAGGGGCGTGCACTTTAAGATTAGAAAATGAAGGTTACCATGTCCTAAAATGATTACTTGACGAAAAGAACGCTCATTAATAACTCCCGATAAAGTGCACTATGTCAGCCAACTAGAGAAGCAGCCTACGGAACTAATCCCAAAATTCTGATTTTTAAAAAAGTGCAGTTTCTTATGGTTTCGGTTGCATGTGATAGGAAAATGTTTGGTCAAAATACCAATTCCAAAATATGTTGGAAAAAAAAGCACGAAAAGATACATTTTGTTGACACAATAATAAATGTTATAAGAAGGAATCAGATCTTTTTTCTTTCCCCTAACAGAGAAACGATATTACCTTCTGGGCTTATATAATACCTTACTGGACAATTTGCCGATGATGTGTATTATAGAATATTATCTAGATCTAGCAGTTTTGAGGTTTGAGACCGCGCTGCGAGGGGCAAACAGAAGGGTTCGCTTAATTAAATCGAACGCAGTTAATCCAAAAACAGCGGTAAACCGAAGGAACAAAATAAAATCCTTGATGTTTTTTCTTCTGTTTGAACAACCTCTCTGAAACGTAAACCCGGTCAAACCGACGAAAACCCCGAGGTCCCACAAGTTTTGGTTTAAGTTAGTGGGCTACACTGTACAACTGTACATGCATAGTAACCTGTTTAAAAGTAATAACAGTCTTCTGCAGAGGCTTTTGCCTTCAATAAGACGAACGAGGTCGCTCAGTGGGTGGTTGGCGGGTGCTCTGGTGTGATTTGCTTCTTATTTCCTATCAAACACCTATGGTCTTTATCTTCCCTTCTTCTTTTTTATTTTTGTTACTCTCTTGTAACACTTCTAATCTTCTGGCGCTCATATGACCTTATGCAGTTGCTTGCGCCATAAAACCTCTATTAAAACTTTTTTTTTAAAACGAAGTCGGATCAGGCATCCTTTAAAACAATGCACAGGAACAAATTTCTGAAACGCAGGACGCCACAGACGTTTTAACCCAAAAAGCTTGTTACTCGAGCAAACATCTGTCCAGTTCAGCCAATGTAACCCCCCTTCCCCCACCAACACGCACACCTTAACGTACACCTTCACACACACACACACACACACACACACACACACACACACACACACACACACACACACACACACACAGGTTTAAAAAAATCTCTTTCTGGAGATGAGCTGGGTGAGAGAGCTTTATTCGCATCTTACGATCAGTTTATTTTTTTAGACGATT
>NW_004797977.1:412408-413726 GCF_000002075.1 Aplysia californica
CTCTCTGTCTCTCTCTCTCTCTGTCCTTATTGAGTTTGATTACTTTTTTATGTTTGCTGATTTTGTCCCTGTCCTTCCTGTTCTTTACTTGGTGCGGAGGTTTGGTTGTCTTGGTTTCTTTTTCACTCAACTTAAAAGATTTGGTGGGTGGTTGGCGGGTGCTCTGGTGTGGTTTGCTTCTTCTTTCCTATCGAACATCGATCGTCTTTATCTCCCCTTCTTCTTTTTTTATGTTTGTTACTCTCTTGTAACAGCTCTAATCTTCTGGCGCTCATATGACCTTATGCAGTTGCGAGTGCCGTAAAACCTCTACTTAAACTAACTAAAAGATTTTGGATACCCGGATAAGGGGGCTCTCGTGGCCTAGAGGTTAATGTGTTCGGCTCTCATTCAAAAGTCCGGGGTTCGTATCTGGGTAGCGACCGAAAGGTTTTCTTCTCTAAAATTAGCCCCTTTTACCTACTTTCCTTCTTTCTAACAATGTTCTGTCGTCTGCTTTCGTCTCCATTTTTTGCCCCCACCCCCTCACCTCCTTTGCCCCTTCCTCTGGGTTTCTGATTCTTTCTGCAGCCTTTCTACCTCTACTCCTTGACTCCTTCTTACTACTGTCTTTCAGACACATCCCTGATCATCTGGTAGGAAAGATCTACACCTAGCCTTCTCGGACAAGGGCGAACAATCTCAGAGGTCCCGTGTGCAAGTTGCACACGTAAAAGATCCCACTCGATAAGATTGGTCTTCGGTCGCCACCCGGGCAAAATTCAATATTTCCTACCAACTGAAAATATTTAATATGTCCCGCTCGCTCATATGACCTTATGCGGTTGCGAAAGCCGTAAAACACTTACTAAGAAAAAATAAAATAAAATAAAAACCCGTATCAATCTATTGTTACCATGGATGTGGGTGGTTGGCGGGTGCTTTGGCGTGGTTTGCTTCTTCTTTCCTATCAAACATCTATCGTCCTTATCTCCCCTTCTTTTTTTATATTTTTGTTACTCTCTTGTAACACCTCTAATCTTCTGGCGCTCATATGACCTTATGCAGTTACGAGCGCCGTAAAACCTCTACTAAAACTCACTTACCATGGATACCCACCCCATGATAAGATTCAGTCCCATATTTGGAAGAAATTTCCGAACCCTAGAATTACACAGTAATATCTGCTCCAGAGGACTACCTAGTTTTGAGAAATTTGAGAGAGAGAGAGGGAGGGAGGGAGGGGAGAGGGGGAGGAGACAGATGGAGAGAGAGGGGGGAGGGGAGAGGGAGAGGAGACAGATGGAGAGAGAGATGGAGAGAGAGGGGAGGGAGGGAG
>NW_004797977.1:417804-418789 GCF_000002075.1 Aplysia californica
AGAGAGATAGAGAGAGATAGAGAGAGATAGGGGGGAAGAGGGGGGAGGGGAGAGAAAGACTGTAGACAGATGGATAAAAGATAAAAGAAATAAACAGACGATAAAATGTAGTAGAAGTAACGCGTGGATAACCCTTTAACATTCCTCAAACGAATTGTCTTCACAGGTTTCTTTAAATATATATATATACACGATGAAAATAGCGAATTCATATAGTGTCACCCCTCCTACGAAAAAAAATATATAAACAACTGGTTTATAGTACTGCATAGACTATGGCATAGACAACAAACATTGCCCAAAATCTTGTGGTATGATTGTACCTGCTTTTCGGGGTATAATAATGTGAGCGTTCCTTGTCTGTTTATGTGTTGCGGTGTGCTGTTGGTTTTTTTTCTGCCAGGAAAAGGACCACGCACTAAAGCTTTGAATTCTATCGATAAGTCTGAGGAAGGCTACATGCAACCTACTGTTTTCATTCGGGAGCTGTTTTTTGTAAAACCACATTTGTCTGTATGTTGCACATGCTAATTTGCTTTTTAAAAGGGAAGGACCCCTTTCAACCACCCCCCCCCTCCTCACTCGTGTCCAGCTCCCTAGTTTCCAAGTAATCAATTTCTCAATATGGATGACAAAATGAATAAACCTACTTCCCGCTCAACAAATAGCCTATGTCGCCCACACTGATGGTATATCAATTACGGTATGATCTCTTAAATTTGAGGGTTAGCATGCCTTGAAGGTAACTTGAAGCAGTAAGGACATATTATTGCATTTATATAGTGCTTATCCACACTCTACAGCATGCTGTATACGCTTTACAACTACGGTATTAATTCCCCAGCAGACTCTAGAACACTCAGAAACATTCTCAGCTTCCCAGAGTCAGATTGACACAAAAGGTCGAAGTATCGGAGTGTACATTCTAAACTATAAAGAAAAGTCGAACTAAAATCAAGCCTCATCTTTTTTGTATCGTATGCCT
>NW_004797978.1:0-1136 GCF_000002075.1 Aplysia californica
CAACCATGTCCTTCAGCACTGCCCGCGCTACGCCACCCTTCGCTTACAGACGTGGCAGAATGTGGCTCCCCTTGAGAGAAAACTCTATGGCAATCTTTCAGAGTTGAAGCGAACTACACAGTTTGTACGCGACATCGGACTGACTGTCTGGCTGCTGTCATCGAGAACGAGGAAGAAGAAGAAGAAGAAGAACGACATTTGACTTGAAAATCGTTTAAGGTTCAGAGGATACAACTCTGCCAAATGCTTTTGAAATCGTTTTTAATGGATTGGCTCCCCTGAAAATTAGCTCGTCGAGTTCCAATCCACACAATAATATTACAGAGGGGACTGAAAAGTCTCACTATTTTAAGCATAATATAATAGGCAACATTATTATTGTTTGGAGCTGAGTTTGCGAACTATTCTGAAATAATAACAATAATGTTGCTGTTGTCTTTGTTATTGTTGTTGTTATTGTTGTTGTTGTTGCTGTTGCTGTTGCTGTTGTTGTTGTCGTTGTTTTAGTTGTTGTTGTTGCTGTTGTTTTTGTCTTTGATGATGATGGTGATGGTGATGATGATGATGGTGATGATGATGATGGTGAATGTTCTTTTGACAATGCAGCTGCTGTTATTAACTATTATTTTTCTTTTTTTCTGTGAGAGTTTTCGTCGTTGTAGATGCTATTTGTAATGTCCTTGTCGTTGCTGATATCAGTGGCGTTGTCGTGGTTGCTGCTTTTGTTGTCCGTACTCGAACATTATATGTACCGACTACAACAGGGTACGCAATTGTTGTAGGGTTGTTGTCCTCCTCTTGCTGCAGTTCTACTACTGATGGCATGTTGTTAACGAGCTGGTCAAATGTTCTAAGCCCAGAAAAAAAATTCAGGAGAGACGAAAACCCCCCCAAAAACAAAACAACTGTTTCATATTTTGTTCAACAATCGCTCTTACGTCATGTATTATTTCTTGCTTTTTTTCAATATTTCTAGTTTAAAATTTGCATAAAATACATGTATATTTGAGCACATGCTATCGATACCACAGGTTAAGAAACTGCAATACGCATGTATTTTTGTTTCAGAATGATTGTGAGTTAAGTGACATCTAAACGGCCGGCCGATAATTTGACCATGTGTTCTCGCTGTTGTC
>NW_004797978.1:2783-3708 GCF_000002075.1 Aplysia californica
AGAGAGAGAGAGAGGGGAGAGAGAGAGGGAGAGAGAGAGACTGACAGAGAAAGAGAGACAGAGACAGAGAGGAGAGAGGGGGTTACCATACAACTGTATGCATTGGCCAAGTGTTGCTGTATATCTTATAGTGAGACAATAAGAGGCAAGGTCAGGCGTGGTGGTGGCGCAGTTAGTATGGCGCGAAAAATGTATCTTCGATTTCAACGCGACATTACACTGCTACAAGAAGTATTACTTTTTCAAGTATTCCAATCCTATTGCCAGTGGGTGCCCAGATACAGTATAAAAAGCAAAAGATCTTGTCAGCTTTTTAGTGCCTGAACACCTAATCAGCTGCTTGCACTGTTTGCTTCCCAAAAAGCCGAGAACATTTCCTAGTGCTCTGAATTCTAATATAGTTTGTAAAGCGCACAGTGCTTGCTGTTAAGCGGGGATATGGTGAAAATGGTGAAACGGTATGTGTTTAACGCTCCTATCAACACTTTTGGGTTATTTAAGAGGCGGGACCTGCGAGTTTTACGTCCATCTCCGAAAGAATCAAACCAAATGGGAAATTCGTGTAAAGTGCCTTTCCCAAGGACACAGCGTCGGACGGAGCAGAGGCTCGAACCCCCAAACCCGCAATCTCTCGATCACGAGTCCGGTAACCTAACCACTAGGCTACCGACGCCACGGGGAAAAGGGTTAGACAAATTAAATACTAAGAATTATTACGTGTCTCCCAGACTCCGTATTGGCCTTTTAAATTAGTTTTTAGTAAACGTTTTACGACACTTGCAATACGAATAGGTCACAAAAGTGAGGAAGACTCGACGTGTTACTACATGTAGACACACAAAGGTAAAAAGGCGCGGAGATAAGGGCGACAAGTGTTTGATAGGAGAGACAGTAGAGTAAACAATAGAACCCTCCAAACAACCGG
>NW_004797978.1:4875-6309 GCF_000002075.1 Aplysia californica
GGGGGGGGGGGTTAAATAAAACCGTTAATAGGTCAAACTAGTAGCGTGCGGCACCGATATCAATTTCGTTTGGAGCATTCTTCACTTTCGTCAGACCTTCACTCTGGGTAACATCACGGTGAACGTCCGTGCAGGTCACCATGGTTCGAATCTCTAACAGGACAAAAAGGACATTCTTGAGATCTCTAGATTAAGATGTTTTAGGAATTGCCATTTCTCCTCACCCAGTTATTTCTTTCTTTGGGAGATAAGTAAACTGCATCGCAGATCTTGACCAACTGCACATTGCCCATTTGTTACACTTGGTTTAATTAGAATTTAGATGCATTTAATTTAAATTGTTCCATTCAATCGGGGCTGGCCAGGATTCATTGTCATGAAAAAAATATGGGTAGTGGGGTGGGGGGACAACGGTTGTCATTTTGACATCATTGATTTTTTAAAAGTTTGAGTTTCACATGTTAATCTTTTCCAAATGTAATTCTTGAATATCTTGAAAATGACTCCGAATATTCTTACGATTTTGATAGAGCATTTGTTTTCTGGTCTCATGGTCTTAGTAACTCAAAACGGTCAAAAATAAAAAGTCAGATAGAACTTTGCAATTCTTAGGTAGCGATGAGTCAAACCAACTTCTAATTCTCACTCCTAAACACAGAAAGCTGAAAACTTTGCTGACCTGGCACTGTGGATCAGGAGACTGCACAACACACTACATAACCCACCCCACCCACCTCTCCCTCCCTTTCCACAGACACGCACACCCATAGTTCCTCCTGCAGAAAAGATGAGGGTTTACGGTAATCAGATGTACCTGTTTTCTGAAGCTCCTGTCAGGAAGGCAATAGCGATTGCCTGCTCTTTGAGGAAAAAAAAATCCCAAAAGAATACCAAACAAAACAGAAGACATCATTTATAAAAGAACCAGGTAAACTCGAATCACCATTGTGTGTGTGTGTGTGTGTGTGTGTGTGTGTGTGTGTGTGTGTGTGCGTGTGTGTGGAAAAGGAGGGGGAGTGGGTGAGGGAGGGAGTTGTGTTCACTGACCCTGTTTTGCCAAGGCCAACTCAAACTGTCGAGGGACATATCCAAGATTTTTGGTTCAGCAAACGATTTACAGCAGTTGCAACCCAAATAAGTCATACGAGTGATGAAGATTGAAATTCTTACAACAACAAAAAAACACGAAAGATATGTAAGACAGATGCTTGATAGGAAAGACAAGCAAACCACACCAGAGCACACGCCGTCAACCACACACTCAAACGTGATTGTTCAGAGTAGAGCGCGAATAATAAGTTACAAATGTGTTCCGCCCCTTCGAGATATTTTGATTATTTCGGTGTGTGTGTGTGTGTGTGTGTGTGTGTGTGTGTGTGTGTGTGTGTGTGTGTGTGTGTGTGTGTGTGTGTGTGTGGAATGGGGGAGGGGGGA
>NW_004797978.1:9891-10811 GCF_000002075.1 Aplysia californica
GCGAAGCCAACTCTTATCGAGTTTTGACCACCAAGGGATCTTTATCGCGCAAAACCTGCAAACCGAACCCCCGAGATTTTTCGCCCTTATCCGATAAGGGTAAGTGTAAGATCTTACCTATCATAAGATTAGGAGTGTGGCTGAAAGACAGCAGTGATAAGGAGCCAAGGAGTAGCAGTAGAGAGACTGCAAAAACAGTTAGGAGCCGAGAAAACAACATATTATTTGAGGCATCTAGGTGAAATCAGGCGCTCGTAAAAATAATGGAATTGAAGATATCGGCACTTTTCTTCCGGTTTGACAATGTATAGGCCTATCCAATTTCGGGGGTGGGGGGTTGTTTGTTTGTTTTCTCAACGCCTTTTATGTTCATTTTAAAACATATTTCTGTGCGAATTTTACTGAAAATATTTGATTAAAGGCACAAGCAATGTAAATTTTCAGTTTTCAAGGACTCTCAAGCTTGGAAATCACCAAACTTTGGCGGCCAAGTCGCTTATTTTACCTTTGAAGCCAGGCAACCCCGACCTCCTTCAATCGCAAATATTGCGACTTCTATCTCGCACTGATAGATACTTTTTTCCACCCAAAGGAAGGCAAAGGAACAGGCTTTAAGGAGATACCAAAAACTCTATATGTCCACAATTTGACGAGCGCCTGATTCCACTGCGTTTTTACACATATCCAGACGTGGGTGTCAGAGGTGCGCTGTTCACCCAGCTGGCAACAGGCTGGACGGATGACCATAGTTTGAAATCCTTATTATACTACGTTCACTGTGCAAACCGCCTATCTTATTCATCGGTTTAAGTTGTGACCAGACAAATTTTTCTTCAAGGATACGACATTATAAGCTACCATGTTACCATAAAACGACCGATTCGACAAGCGAACTTAAAAAAAATAAAACACATTATCGT
>NW_004797978.1:11690-12633 GCF_000002075.1 Aplysia californica
CCCCTCTTAAAAAATAATAATAGATTTTCTTGCAAGAACTACAAAATACAAGATGCATTATACAAATACAATGCAAAGAAAGAAAGAAAGAAAGAACGAAATAAGAAATGAATAAATAACCTCCCAAAAAATATTAAAAGTTAGAAAATATAAACGAAGAAGAAGAAGAAGACCCATACCATCCCTTATTTCAAATTACTTTGACCTCGTGAGTACGAGTATACGCGTAACCTAAAGTGTTTTGACATTTTAAAAAAGCTAATGAGGAAAGAAACTCCCCAAACTGCGCTTAGAAAATGAGAAGATGTTATTCAGACAACAGAAGGCCGCATCCTTTTTGAAGTAAGGTTGATGGCCAGATCTAAAGATAATGTATATTTAAAGACGATCAGTGCGGCGCCCATTGCCATGATCGTGTCGTGTCGGGTCTGTTTGTTATCCAGATTGAGGGCGCAAAGCAGCTATCGTGACACAAGCCAATTGCGGTCGACTCGTCGCCAAAAAAACAAATGCTCCCAAAAACAAACGCGTTTGTTTTCAGGCGACGAGTAGGGCGATCGTCCCCGTCCCGACCCGATCCGACGCGACCCGATCCCATACGCAATAATACACGTAGTAGACCATCAGAGCGCTCACCGACCCGAACCGACTCGATGGGGCACAAACCGAGTTTGTTTTTGAGGCGATGAGTTGGGCGATGGGCCCGACCTGACCCGATCCCGTCCACAGTGAGTGGGCACGGAGACTGACGCAGTACCTTAAGTTCCCATCGTGCAATGAGGTGTATTTCCGAGTACCGATTGCGCCCGGTACTTAAGCCATAAAAAAAACACATTACTGGAATTGATGCACATTGAGGTAACTGTTGCTGCTTTAACTATTCACGAGGGAAATAGCTCTGAGACCTGCCACCACCCCTAGACTCTTCTCTCTCTCTCTCTCT
>NW_004797978.1:15746-18691 GCF_000002075.1 Aplysia californica
AGAGAGAGAGAGAGAGAGCAGTTAGTAGCGATGAGAAAGTGAAACAAAGATAATGAGTGAATACACTATACAAGTGTACTCTTACACGTTAGCGCTCTGCGGAAGTTGTCATAATAAATCACCGGGGAGTAGGAAAAGGAATGAATCAAATGATTGAAGCTGACTGAAGAAAAAAGGAAACACGCTATGTTCAACGTAAAGGTTGCGGCTTGTTCAAACTGTCAGGCCGACTGAACTGAACACATTATAATATTAAGAGACGTACACTTCACGGCAATTATAATGTTTTAATTTTTTTCCCTTTTTTTTAAAAAAGCAGTTTGCAAGCTCGTCAGTTCCACTGAAACCAGCGACAAAACGAAATCCAGGCAGACGCTTTGGTCGTTTCATCCCGTGAAAAGAACGGAAAAGACTGGCTTTTTGTCCGTAAAGCACGCACTTCGATCGAAGCCAAGCGGCAGCTGGCCATGTGATTCTTCTAAAAATACGCTCCACGGTCACGTGATGCAAACAAAGACGCCACAAGGAGCAGTCACATGGGCCAAGCGGATCAATCAAAATCACGTCTCTCGGGGTCATAGTTCACGCGCTCACCGCACGCAGCACAGCAGCTGCTCGATGAACGAAACGAACACATTATCGCCTCTGTGTATGTGTGTGTGCTTCGGAGCGTGGGACTTCTGGAGGAATATTCTTCTCAACATTCTCCTGTTTTGTGCAAGGAAAGTTTTATTCACAGGTTTGTTTGTAAAGTGACCATTGATGCAAGCATTCTTCCGTTTGAAGCCTAGCTTTTCGGAACATGTCAGTAGATTCGAACATAATTTATTATAAATTATTATCGCCGCCTGAGCTGATTCTGTTTTACCACCTCTTCTGTTCTTTCTTCAACGCCATTGCCATTGGCAACTTTCTTTCACAACTAGCCTAGCTAGATTCCAAGATATCTAACTCTAGACTCTATAGACTAATATTCAAACTATTTGACTGATAAAAGACAGGGGGTTGTGTTTCTTGCGTTTACAACGATAAAACGCTCTATTGGGTTATGATCTCGCTGTCGGCTTCTGCAAGCCTTTGTGTATGTTTTGTGTGTTTGAGTCATCGTAGTGGTAATTTATTCATGAGTTTATCACTGTTTGTGCCGCCCAAAATGAGAATATCGAGAAGGTCGTGCTCATAAATCTTGTCATACGATCGATGACGAAAAGATTGACATTTGAGTAGTCCAGCTTGATATGGCAACCGAAGTTTGTTAAGGGGAACTCAAGTAAGTAGTAAAGCATCTTGCTCTACTCTTATGATGCCCTCCCTCGTCTCGTGGTCCTCGCGAAATCATGTTCACGACGAAAACGGTGCTAATTGGAAGTGATGACAACAACATCGCGGTGTCTCTGTCATGCCACTTGTGATGTAAGTTTAGCAAGTGAGTAGGCTATAGATCTAGATCTAGATTCTACACATAGCTATGATGGTGCACATCGTTTTTGATTTCCTGCTTTTGTCAAGTAGGTTAAGTATCTTGTTTTGCGTTCCGTTGCCGTACCATATTCAGTGGTCAACTTGGTGGCTTCTTTTCGGCCCCTCCCCCAATCCAGGGTAAAAGAAAACAATTCTAAAGCACAGAGATCTTGGTCTAGGCATCTTCGAATTCTTGCACTTTTAACAGCCTGTTGCAGCTTCATTCGAATCATTTGTGTGCTCCACTGTTTCTATGAGAGGTTGACCTTCGATATAATCAAATTAATGTGGCCTACAAGATTTTAGATCTATAGGCTAACTAAGTAGGCTAACAATTTGAGAGATCATGAGAATGAAAATGATGGCCAGTATAATTGTTTCTAGAAAGAATTTAATTAGCAGAATACAAAACAAAGCTTTCTTCTGTAAGACGAGTTTTCAAGGCAAGGCCTAGGGCCTAGGCTAGGCTACTACTAGGCTACATCATTTATGATGATTTGGACCAAGGTCGTCTTTAGTTCAAATTTGATCAATTGCTCAAAGTTTTCTGTTCTAAATCTATTTGTAGCTGAGTCTTTCACTGAGTATGTAAAATGTTAGTGTTCCTCGTTTCTCAGTTTCTCAGAGTCAGGGCTGCAATTATAATTTAAGCAACTGATGTGTAAGGATACATATGATGCATGCCAAAAATGACTAATTATTGCAGCTCATGAAAGTCCTCGTTCAGCATTTTTATCTCCTCTGTGCCAATATCAGGACAGAGTCAAATTTTTTTTGGTACAAAAAGTTATTCCTCCTGAAAATTCCATATGGAACTTTCCCTTAGCCTTACAAACCCTTTGTGTTCTAGCATACAGATTTTCGTTGTTTTGATTCTAGTTTAAAGATCAAGCATACAAGTTATCACAGGGAATTAGGAAGACACTTTTCACCCTCTCTGCCATTATGTTTCATGACTTTAGAATCAGTTGTAATAAATATTTATGCGAATCCTTTCCTGAAGCTAAACATGATGGGGTCCTTAGATGCGTGTGTGTGTTTCTTTTATGATGTTTTTTTTTAAGGTACTATAATGGATTTCATTCATCATGATGTTCTTTTTTGTACAGATTGGATAATGCACGACGAGTCAGTGTGTGTGTGTAGTTTGCTCTCAGTGTCCTCACATCATACTGTTTTGACACAATGAATGCTCCATTATGGATCACATTTGATTTGTCTGTCCACAGCCAGTGCCAGGACTTCTGAGCCAGAAGTTTTTGTGAAATGTGCACAGCCTCATGATCACGGACTATTTTGGGATTCTTGAAGTGAATGTGAGGTGAGTCTTGTCTGCTTCCTAATATCTTTCAAGAGATGGGAAAATTCTTGCAGGAGAAGGAGAGCTCTAAGTAGAGACCTTTTAAAGAAGTCAACTATTGTTTTCTGGAACATGATGTCATTTTTTTGTTTCGTGACGATGGCTATTGTCGCACTGTGGGGGG
>NW_004797978.1:18791-20256 GCF_000002075.1 Aplysia californica
GTTAAAATGCCCACAGAAATACCTTCAAGAAAAACCCAACAATAAACATCCTCACCAAAATTTGCTATTTCAGCTTTCTCATTGAACTGTTTGTCAGGTTGGTTGGAGAAGGCTGCGGGTGGGCCGATTTTTTTTTCCTTTTCTTTTTTTCTGATACTTTTGTCCAATAGAAATGTATTAGTGTTTTGCTTTTTTTCCATTGTGCTAGATTCTCAATTGTGTTAATGTGTAATTTTTTTAACTCAAATAAATTTCAGTTTGACACTTTAAAGTTAAACGCAATGCAAGAACCCACGTGTTGGTCATTTCGGATGCGGACCAGTCTCTTGTTTCCAACTTCTGAACTTAGGGCTGATTGTTCTTTAGTTGGTTGGAGGGTGCTGGACTGCTTGTTGATCTCACAATGTCAGTGTGCTTGTCTGTGACCATATTCAAATCAACAGAGCTAAGAGTGAAACATTGCAGAAAAGATGGAACTTAAAAAAATAAAATACAGACACCATTTTTGTCTTTTGGGTTTGAACCTTGCTGTATTCACTTTCCTGATCGAGTTCTTTACTGTTAATGACTTACTGCACCATGTGTACAACTTAGTTTTATTTTCAAGTAATCTTTCTTGTTTTGCTGAACAATCTAACAATAAAGTAACTACCACTTGCCATTTTACTCATAACATGCCGGTATTCTGCATCAAATAACTGGAACATGGAACAAAAGTGAACCCTGCTGCATCACAGTGGCCTCGATCCTTTCTTGTACTTTCTCGTCGTATGAATAACAGTTTTAAATCTCTGCTGTGTTGTATTGTTATTTAAACACTGTTAAACGTCGAATTTATGATGCTTCTGTAAGATGGTGTTTTCGTTGGTTGCGTAAAAATATCTTCAAGGGGAATTGTTGTTTATTTCTTTTGAACCCTTTTTGTTGCTACTTGTTATTTTGTTGGTCATGTTAGTGTTAGTCTCTGTAGAATATTTTTGACAATCCCAACAAATTCAAAGAACTATAATATAAACAACCTCTTTGCTCTTTGCCCCCCCCACCCCCTCCCCAAAAGAAAACGTGAATAAAACCCACCAAAAACTTAGGAACCAAAACCAAATAGCAATAAAAATAACCCCCTCTCATGACCTAATTAGGTATAATAGCAGTGTAAAACGTTAAACACCTTGATACAGAAGCCAGGCTTCCTACAGGCAGGCGTATTCCTCAACAGACAAAGAGCAACACGGGGAAGGTGTGTGTGGGGGGAAAAAGGGGTGGGGGGTGGGGTGTTGGTGAGGGAGGGGTAGACGTGGGTCGGGTGTTGACGCTCGCGGGATTCCCCAAGAAGGTTATCGCCCAGTTCAAACTTCTGCTACCTACCATCATGGAAATATATTATTGTTCCTTCCTTGTGAAGGCAGATGCTGACTGCCTCGTTCCCCTTCTCCCGTCCTGCCCCTGCCCCACCCCCTACCTTTTC
>NW_004797978.1:21217-22539 GCF_000002075.1 Aplysia californica
CGAAAAAAAATCCCCCAATATCAGCAGTTATCAGGTCAGAAGAGCAGAGCAAATCCCTATCACCGTGTCTTTCTCTCCCTTTCCCTCTCTCCCCCTCCCCCACTCACACACTCTCCACCCCTCCCCGATCTCAGATTTATGTTTAACTAACAGAAAATGAAGATCATGGCGAATCGCTCAGGCTGTTCGCCTCTATGATGGGACCGTCGAATATACGCCATTATCACAAGATGTTGCCCCGCTGGGGAGATAGGCGGGGCGCGTGCGAGCCGGGCGCGGGCCTACAGACAGATGTGTGAGCGAAATAGGGCTTCAGACGGATCTTTGCGGGAGCGAAACGGGATACGCGAACAGATTTACGATCTGACCCCACTCCAATGAAGGCCTCTTCGCGATCTATCCCTCCTTCCAGAGGTGTTGCCACATTTTGAGGGATCAATCCACTGAATGAATTAAAAAAAATAAATTAACAAATCGAACGTATTTTTAGTTAGTTTCACTGCACTTGCAGCGCAGTAAGGTCATACAAGTCCTGGATAGTAGAGGGTGTTACAAGAGAGTCTTAAAAGGAAGAAGGATAGATCAGGACGATAATATGTTTAATTGGAAAGGAGAAAACCAGACCACAGCACCCGCCGACCACCCGCAAATCGAACTTGTAAATACGCCTTTCGGTGGTCGGTGGGTGCTCGGGTGTGGTTTGCTCCTTCTTTCCTATCAAACATCTACCGTCCTTATCTCTCCTCTCTTTTGGGGTTAAAACAATCTTTAATTCATTACACCTCTAACCTTCGGCACTTATACAACCTTATTGTGTTGCAAGTACCGTAAAACTCTTACTAAAACAGACTTTGGAAGATTCGCGAAATAAAAGTTCCTATTTCTTCCAAGGGCACTATGTCTGGCCGAATAGCTTCGAGCCAGAAGTCGCCGATTGGTTGGGAGTAACCTGTAGGGTGGTGCCTTCGTCGTGATCTCCACCCTTCTACGTTAGGAGGTGCTGTGTTGATAAGTAAATGACTGCTATAAAGTGTAGGAGAAGACCACGCTGATGTTGATAATGTGTGGTGGGCTGGGATGGGGCTACTGGGTGTGTCGATCAAAGTTTATTTTTTACTTTTTGCAGTTTTGTTGTTTGTGTTGCTTTGCGTTAATGACAACTTGCTGGATTTAAAAAGCGGGTGGTTTGAAGGGTGTCAGTGGAAAGGTCCTTGCTATTCTTTCTTTCTTTCTTTCTTTTTTTCTTTCTTTCTTTCTTTCTTTCTTTCTTTCTTTCTTTCTTTCTTTCTTTCTTCTTCTTCCTCTTCCTCTTCTTCTTCTTC
>NW_004797978.1:25178-26358 GCF_000002075.1 Aplysia californica
TCTCTCTCTCTCTCTCTCTCTCTCTCTCTCTCTCTCTCTCATCCACCACTTTTTCACCCCCCGGAGACAGACAACACACATTGTGACTCATTGTTTCCGCATTGCCAACACGACAAACTGTCTGTTGTCTTCCAAATTGGCGATGTTGCGGGTGTTTTTTAATTTCATTTTTAACTGTCCCTCTGTTGCTTTTTAACTGTCCCACTGTTGTTTCTGCCTGTTTGCTTCGTTTCCCTCAATTTCCCCGACATTAAACGACCGTTACCATGTCAATAGGGACGGTTTTTTACCTATGACATGGTTTAAAAAAAACCCAGAAAGGAAAACAAAGCTTGAAGAATCAAATAGGGTGCTCTGGTGTGGTTTGCTCCTTCTTTCCTGCCTATCAAACGTCTATCGTCCTTATCTTCCCTTCTTCTTTTATGTGTTACTCTCTTGTAACACCTCTAATCTTCTAGCGCTCATGTAATGTTATGCAGTTGCTACCGCCGTAAAACCTCTACTAAAACTAAAACTAAAAAGAAGAATCAAATACATTTCAAGAATTTTCGGAATAAAAAAAACACCAAACAAACAGATTCAACTGTGTCTAGCCCCTAGAACAAATCGTGCCTTGTAAAACCGATAACACGCATTGCCTGTCAAACCTCAAAATGGAAATCCTCTTGGAAAGATAAAAATAGAGGTTGGTCGAAGAAAAGTACTTCCTTGGGGTGCTTTGGTTCGGACCTAAATGAGATTGGGTAGTTTGTTTTAAGTTTTGTGGGTGATAGGCGGATGCTGTTTGTGTGGTGTGCTCCTTCCCCCCTATCAAACGTCTATCGCCCTAATCTCCTCTTTTTCCGTGCAGGATGTTAATCTCCCGCATACATTTCGTCTCACGTCACATCTTCTGCACTTATATTATTATTATACAAGCTGGGTACCCGTTCGATGAACGGACTCAAAACTAATCGATCGTCAAGTCATTGTGGACCCAGTGCGCACTGCTTGTGAACGGAAGCATCACTTGTTTACCATGGCGTCTTTGAAGACGGACTTTCCCAAGATTAGATCTAAACGAGACGAATGAAAAACTGAAAATTAAACTACAATGACTTCAGACTCCTTACTATAACTGTGCACCTTTTAAATTATTCTGAACCACCGTTATTTTTTTTTCAAATTCGAAAGTTAAGTG
>NW_004797978.1:28963-30886 GCF_000002075.1 Aplysia californica
AGAGACCGAGACAATTATGGGTGAAGGACCAAACAAAACAATTAACGAAAATTAAATATATAGTAGAGTTAGGACAGTGTATTTTTCCACGATACACTTCACTTTATCTCCTAATCCCAGAGGCCATGTAGCCTACTTTAATTGGAGTTGAGCGCTATATAAATGTTATTTATTATTATTACTATTATTATTACATAGAGACGAACTACGAGACGTATCAACTGTCCTTGGATCACAAAACATGTATCACGTGATATACTTCACCGATTGCCAAATAAATTGGTTCTCCAGCTGGAAACAGACTAAAGAGTTTGTCCCCGCTAAACCTCTTTGGTCTGATCCAAAAAATAGGAAGACTACATGTATTTGCTTTTTCTTGTATTTTTAGTCACAGAAAAACATTATGACCCTCATAATTTATTGGTAAAAAGTAGTAAACTTGAAATCACGATCTAAAAGAGGAGTTAGCAAATACATGTAGTAGACCTTTACCGCAGGTGCAGTAGGAAATGTGTCTTGCTTTTGCAGACGCCATCCTTCATTCTTGGTGTCCACAGTGTCTGTTGTCTCAGGAAATGAGCTTGCCCAAAGAAGCGCTGAAACGCTCGCCCTCGCAAAACAGTTCCAGGACAAGATAGTGTTGCAGAGAGCCCAAGAACAGGGTAACATTCATCTACGGTGTTCCTCCACATATCGGAAAACATATCATCGCACAAGCTCTTGCTCTTGCTCTCGCTCTTGCTCTTGAACAATTGTGAGCAATTTTTTTGTTTTGGGGGGGGGGGGGGGGTCTTTTTTTGGGGGGGTGCTTTTGTTTGTTTTTTTTTGTTTTGTTTGTTTTTGTTTGTTTTTGCTTTTTGTTTTTTGATTTGCCATAAATTTATGGTTACCTGTATTGCAACTTTATTCTCATTGTGTATCAAAATGTTGGTGGGAATTATTTACTTGTAGCTTGAAACCTATCCTTTTTATATTGAAAATGTTAAGGTTTGAAACAAAACTTGATACAGAGAATACAACATATTTTAACTACCTCGTCTGGTTAGTGGTGAGGGGTGTGGAGTTGGGGGAAGGGTATCATTTTTGCTGGTTTTATTGTTGTTATTGATTTTCTTGTTGTTGTTTTTGTTGTTGTTGTTGGTGGTGGTGGTGGTGTAAGGAGATCAAGTGAGTTGAGCAAATTTCGTTTAACGTTGTTCACAGAATTGCTCGGTAACTGAACCGAGGTTTACGGGGTTCAAAACAACAAAACAGCGAACTGTCACATACGAATGTGATTCCCAACAACATAATATTATTGAACGCGTTTACAGACAACCAGTTCCGGCAGCGAAGAAAAAATAATAATTCGTTCAGGGTTGCTTTAACCCCCGAACGACGAGCACGCCGAAGTAAATATCAAGCAAAATGACAAATATTTCTGAAAAACTATTTAGGCATAAATAACCATACGCACATGGTCTTTGCGTTTGGTCTTTTGAACCATAACCTTCTCTTGCGGCCCCAAGAGATTCCACGCGGTAGATAGGGAAGTTTGATATCTCCGATTGTTGTCGTGGTTTGTTTTTTCAAGTCCGGGTAATTATCCCGGATTTAATTAATTACGTAATGATATAATACCCAGAGACAGGCAATGGCGTAGTGAGTGACACAATGGCGTAAACAAGTCTCTGGGGCTTACTCAACTTACTGTGGTTCCGCTTACCCTTGGACCCAAGCGTCTATCTTAATTAGCCCAATTAATGTATCACGCACGTCGTGCTGGAACCAGGCGCTCGTCATTCTATTTTTTTTTTTGTTCTGTTTATTTTTTATTTTTTAAATTTATTTTATTTATATATTTTTTTATCTTTTTGCGGGAGGGGGGGGGGGGGATATGACGCTATTGATCTCAATGCCTGTTCATTTCCCTTGCTTTTGCTG
>NW_004797978.1:30986-31903 GCF_000002075.1 Aplysia californica
TCATCTGTCTCTCTCTCTCTCTCTCTCTCTCTCTCTCTCTCTGCTCGCCCGTTTCCCACTGTTCATCGGCTCCCAATAAACACACATCCCCCAGAGGCAGCAACCCGGCTAATATAATTATTCTTCCTTTTTTGACCTTCTTCTCTTTCTTCCTGTCCTGGTTTTTGTACTTTTTTCTTTGTTTGTCGGGCTCTCCGCGACAGTAGATGGGTGGACGCTAGCTAAATTTGGAGGTCCCGCCTCTTAAATGACCTAGCATTGTTGAAAAGGGTGTTGAACCTGTACATGACAATTTTCTGTCTGTCTGTCTTTTTCTCTTTCTTTCTCTTTTTTTCTCTTTCTCAGTCTCTTTTTGTGTTCTCTTTTTTCTCCGTTTTCTCTCTCTTTCTCTTACTCTTCTCTGTCTTTTCTGTATCTCTGTTTCTTCTCTTTCTTCCTCTATTCTATCTCGACTATCTCTATTCTGTCTTCTCTCTCTCCCTCTCACACATTCTCTCTCACTCCATCTCTTCTCTACTTTCTCTCTTTCGTCCCCGATGTCTCTCCCTCCTGCCTCTTTCCCTCTCATCTGTCTCTCCCTCGTCTTTTCTCTGTCTCTCTCATCTCTCTATTCTTTGTCTTTCTCTGCCCCCCTTTCTCTCTTTTTCTCCCTCTCCTCCCCCTCCTCTCTCTCTCTCTCTCTCTCTCTCTCTTTCTCTCCCTCTCTCTCTCTCTCATTCCCTCAGACATGTCACCTTACAGTGTCCATCAAGGGTTTTTCGTAAGCCGTAGCGACGATGGGTCCTCACGACCGGGTGCCATTATCTGTCTAATGTGTACCACACGGGATGTGTGTGTGTGTGTGTGTCTGTGTGTGTGTCTGTGTGTGTGTGACTGAAGAAAATGGAGAAAGAAGAGTGGGAAAAAAAAAAAAGAGA
>NW_004797978.1:32431-35071 GCF_000002075.1 Aplysia californica
GGGGGGATATGACGCTATTGATCTCAATGCCTGTTCATTTCCCTTGCTTTTGCTGAAAACGTATCCATTTATCTTGAATAGTAGTCGAGATACTTGAGTTTGTTGAGATGGGGGTCACCTGTTGTCGAAAGTAAAATTAGCGAGGAAATGGCCGCCAAAGTTTGGTGAGACCAAAGTTGAAATGCCTAAGGAAACTGCAAATTTGTGAGGCATCGTGGTGAAATCAGGCGCTCGTCAAAATAATGACATCGAAGAAACCGGCATGTTTCTGCTAGGTTGGCAAGTCTTATGGACCTTTTGTTTTTTGGTTTAACACCATAGTTGTTCAATTAAGAACTCATATTTGGGTGAATTTTACCGAAAAACGTTGATTAAAGTCACTGAAAATGTATGTTTTTAGTTACCACTGACTATCATTCTACAGAAATAACCAAACTTTGTGGAACATTTTCTCGCTAATTCTTCTTTTGAAACCTGGCGACCCCGCCTTCTTCAATCTCAAATTTCTTGACTTCTATTCAAGATAGACGGATATTTTTATCACCCATAGCAAGACAACAGAAAAAATATAAAATGATACCAATACCTCCACATGCCCAAACATTGACGAGCGTCTGATTCCACCTCATCGTGACACATTTATATTCTTCTGTGCCTTTAATCAATAATTTTCAGTAAAACCCACACAGGAAAGTGTTTTAAATTAACATAAAAGGTCTTGATCTCAAAAACAAAAATATCCGATTAAAAATGACCAACGGGCGGAAAAAAATGTCGGTTTCTGCGATATCATTTTGCCGATCGCCTGATTTCATCCCGATACCTCACCCTTATGTCGAAGGTATAATAACGTACATGAAGCTGACACTTGCTATGATGATTTGTTGGCATTACTACGTCCAATAGTACAGACCAGACTAGTTGGATGGGCGTCAGGTCCACTTCCTTTTCGTAGATAATTTTAATGATAACATAAATATAGATCTGAATGTATATAAATGCCATTACAGTTAATGCAAACGCGTTATATTGATATGTTATTACTCTGATGATCCCAGTAGGAAACATGGTATGTTATGGATGCATCCATATGATATATATAGCCAATGCATATTTACATATACTATATATATATACTAGCTGGGTACCCGTTCGATGAACAGACTCAGAAGAATCGATAGTCAAGTCATTGTGGAACCAGTGGGCACTGCATGTGAACGTTAGTCTCACTTGTTTACAATGGCGTCTTAGAAGACGGACTTTTTTTTCGAATGGATCTAAACGAAACTAATGAAAAACTGAAATTTAAACTACAGTGACTTCAGACTCCTTAATATAACTGTGCACCCTTTATACGATTCTGAACCACCGTTATTTTTTTTTCAAATTCGAAAGTTAAGTGGTTCCGAAGTTTTAGGCCGCCAAAGTGAAGAATTTTCACAAATATTATGATCGAAAATATACTAGCTGGATACCCGTTCCGTAAACGGACTCAAAAGAATCGATCGTCAAGTCATTGTGGATCCAGTGCGCACTGCTCGTAAACGGAAGACTCACTTGTTTACAATGGCGTCTTAGAAAACGGACTTTCCCAAGATAAGATCTAAACGAAACTAATGAAAAAAAACTGAAAATTAAACTACAGTGAATTCAGGGGAGAACATCATAGACGCACACTTTCGAGAAAAAAAACTATCAAAGCCGCGAACCTTTTGACGATATCGATACAAATAGATATCTGATTACCAAAACCAATACCATCCAAAACTTTAAGTAGCCTTGGTACTTTACTGGATTTGGGACCAGCATGTATCAAATAGATTTTGTATTTAATGAAATAGCTTTTCAGGTATAAAAACACATCTACAGAATACGGACTATCCTTGAAGTGTTAGGGCAGCATATCTATTTCGGATGAAAATTGAAGTAGTGAGACATGCCCATGTGCGAACATAATTCGTTTATTACTCATTCTCCCTTTCTCTTTCTTGGTCGTGTCTTTCTATTTGACCTCTGTGTTTTAGTTTCAGCATAAAAATGGTTTGAAAGTCTCCTAACGTCTCTGCACAGCAACACTTTTCAATCACGGATTACTGATACTCAGCGAAGTCTTGTGACGTTGATTTCTTTTTCATGTGATTTGCCTATTGCTAAAATGTACTCAGAGTGTGTTTTTCGTAAGTGCTTATCTTTAATCCGAACTCAAAATTATAATTTTTCTTTGAACTCTTGCCGCTTAAAGTTAAAGGATTATTTCACTCCTCACTTCGCTTAGTCATGAGAGGTGAATCTTGAATATCCTGGTTATTTTCAACCCTAACAATCACATCAATTGCAAAGAGGGAGAGAGGGGCTCTCGTGGCCTAGAGATTAAGGTGTTGGCCTCTCATTCAAAAGGTCCCGGGTTCGAAAATCCGGGTAGCGACCTAAAAATGTTGTGGTCTAAATTTGTCTCCTTTCACCTCATTTTCTGCTCTCAAGCAATGTTCTGTTGTCTGCTTTCGTCTGCTCTTTCTGCCCCCACCCCCTCACCTCCTTTGCCCCTTCCTCTGGGCTCCTGACTCTTTCTGCAGCCTTTCTACTGCTACTCCTTGGCTCCTCCTTACTGCTGTCTTTCTACCACACCCCTGATCTTCTGGT
>NW_004797978.1:35171-36701 GCF_000002075.1 Aplysia californica
GAGAGAGAGAGGGGGGGAGGGGGAGGGGGGAGGAATAGTGTATGTGTGAGTTAGTCAATCTATCTGTCATCGGCGATATGATGGAAATGACGAGCGCTCTCTAGCTATTATTTGTTTTCTTCCCCCCTTTTGACTCACCAATACCTGGAGAACTACCCCAAACCCATCTCACTGCAACAGACAGCTAAAATTAAGAGACGGACGTGTATTGTCATGGATATACTGGGCCAGTATTGTTAGCATGATGAGCGAGGGTCAACGGGTGTGAGTGTGAGTAGAGAAGACGAGTAGGCGAGTGAGCCCTGTGTATTGTGTACGGTGATGTATGTCGTATGTATGATGTGGATGTATGATGTGTTCGTCTTGTGCGTCGTAGGTGATCATTGGGGAGTGCCGCCTGCCTATATGTTTAAGAAAGAGAAAGTTTTTGGTTTTCACAAGCACCCCATTCATTTTCCTTTTCTTCACTGTTTATAACTGTAATGTGGTTTAACGCTTCTGAGTGAAATAATACTAGAATAAATAGCACTGATTATGTAGCTAGCGCTAATTTTCCGTGCAACAGCAAGATCCATCCTCTTTAAATCTTAAGATGTGAGAAACGAGACTATCGGGAGAACAAGTTGGCTCAACTGCCTGCTTAAAAGACTTAGATAAACAACGGATTAAGTGGTTTGGGCATCTGTCAAGACTACCACCAGACAGTGCAGCAGCGAAAGAAACAAACAGGGATCAGATGGGAACAGAGAAAGGGGCAGGCCGAGGAAAAGGTTGATAAAGATGAGGTGAGAGAAACAATGTATCAAGAACAACGTAACCGTGCAACAGGAGATTTAACAGACAAAAGAAAGACGTTTGCTTCTCACTTCTACACTGCACGAGGTCGGATAAAGTAAAAGAAAAGTAAGTTATATGGGTCACTGTGATGTATGGATGTTTTTGTGAGACAAATTTCATCACTAGTAGGTCGTACTTCTTTCCTTTCCCTCGGTTGTTTCTGTCTGTCTGCACGTCTGTCTCAATTTTTACCCCAGCACTAAATCATGTCCATTACTGTGTCGATAATAATATGGTTCTCTTTACTCAGACCTAGACAAGTAAGACAATTTATTGCTACTTTTAAGAATTGCAAAGTTCTATACGATTTTTTGGGGCATTTTGAGTTACCAAGACCATGATTCTATGTATCTGCTCTATAAAAATCACTTGATTATTCTTGACATTTGACATGTTGTTAAACGTAATTTTTACGTAAAAATTCACAAAACTAGGTACACAGCAGATAGAACTTTGTAAATCTAGGGTAGCGAAATTTTCATTTTACTAAAGAAAAAAAAAAAGAAAAGCAAAGCCGATGTTGACCGATGTCTGTACTGTACGGTGGTAGGAGTTACTAGTGGTTTTATTTTTCTGTTACTCTTCAGTAGCACCTCCAATCTTCATTGACTTCTCCTTTAATGGGGCTTGTTCCTTCTTTTATTGCGAACGTCTCTCCCACCTCTCTCTCTCTCTCTCTCTCTCTCTCTCCCA
>NW_004797978.1:37526-44936 GCF_000002075.1 Aplysia californica
GCGTGAGCGTGTTTGCGTGTGTGTGTGTGTGTGTGTGTGTGTGTGTGTGTGTGTGTGTGTGTGTGTTTTAGTGAGTGTGGGTGTGTTTGTCAGTGTGTACGTTCGAGCGTGCATGCATGGTCGTATATAATATGCCCCAGTTCATGACGTCAACTACAGAAAAGTTGATAAGCATTGACAGATGGGATTATCTGAAACTGAAGCGGGCAGTAGAGAGTAAGAGACATTAAGAGAGAGGGAGAGAGAGAGAGAGAGAGAGAGAGAGAGAGAGAGAGAAAATTATGGGTGAAGGACCAAACAAAACGATTGATGAGAAATAAATATATAGTAGAGTTAGGACAGTGTATTTTTCCACGATACACTTCACTTTATCTCCTAATCCCAGAGGCCATGTAGCCTACTTTAATTGGAGTTGAGCGCTATATAAATGTTATTTATTATTATTACTATTATTATTACATAGAGACGAACTACGAGACGTATCAACTGTCCTTGGATCACAAAACATGTATCACGTGATATACTTCACCGATTGCCAAATAAATTGGTTCTCCAGCTGGAAACAGACTAAAGAGTTTGTCCCCGCTAAACCTCTTTGGTCTGATCCAAAAAATAGGAAGACTACATGTATTTGCTTTTTCTTGTCCTTTAATTCTCAGAAAAACATTATGACCCTCATAATTTATTGGTAAAAAGTAGTAAACTTGAAATCACGATCTAAAAGAGGAGTTAGCAAATACATGTAGTAGACCTTTACCGCAGGTGCAGTAGGAAATGTGTCTTGCTTTTGCAGACGCCATCCTTCATTCTTGGTGTCCACAGTGTCTGTTGTCTCAGGAAATGAGCTTGCCCAAAGAAGCGCTGAAACGCTCGCCCTCGCAAAACACTTCCAGGACAAGATAGTGTTGCAGAGAGCCCAAGAACAGGGTAACATTCATCTACGGTGTTCCTCCACATATCGGAAAACATATCATCGCACAAGCTCTTGCTCTTGCTCTCGCTCTTGCTCTTGAACAATTGTGAGCAATTTTTTTGTTTTGGGGGGGGGGTTGTTTTAGTTTGTTTGTTAATTTCTTTATACTTAGACATTTATAGCAGAAGGAGAGAAGTTTGCTATCTTTATAAAAATGAGCAACGTGTATGTATTTTTTTCCCTTTCATTTTATATTTTCATTCCATTTTAACTGTGCCACAAAGTTCGTCAATCCTATATTTTTTTAGCTCTAAGAAAAAAAATGTCAGGAAGACATGAGTTACTTTTCAGGGCCATTAGTTTACCTAATCTGTATATGAGTTTGCTTATGAAAGAAACTGTTTCAATTTCTGCTTTTCCTGTCTTGCAGGTGAATAATCCATTTAGCAGTACAGTAACGACTACACAACGGTCGTCACAGCAGGCTCAAAAACCGGTGTTGGTGTATGGGAGATAACTCTTGATCCATGAGATGCCGGTGTCAATGTCAGCATAAACGTTACATCTGACCGCGGCACCTTCAACCTGAGAAATGTTCTTTTCGAGGACGTGTGGATGTGCAGCAGTCAGTCCAACAGGTAGATCAATGTATTTTTTTAAAATAGAAAACAAAAGTGACAATTCTATCTGTAATCTCTATTTTTAAAATAGTTTTTAAGCAGGTGAATGTTCGAGCTAACTTCATAAACTGTTCACTTTTTTGTAAAAGCCTGGTGTTATCTATGAGACTGAAATGTCTTGCTGTGAGGTCTTGCTACATCTACTTTTCTATCTTTAAATTGGTTATGTCTGCCATTTCTTAACTAATGTAAAAGTGGCATCTACCTGTATTATATTTATGAAAAAGTCGTCACTTTTATCGCCTAAAACTTTCGAACCACTTAACTTTCGAATTTGACCAAATTAATGTGGTTCAGACTCATTTAAAGGGAGCACAGTTTTACATGTATTGAGGAGCCTGGAGTCACTGTAGTTTAATTTTCAGTTTTTCATTTAGTTTCGTTTAGATCTATTCTTGTGAAAGTCCGTCTTCTAAAACGCCATTGTAAACAAGTGTGGTTTCCGTTCACTAGCCGACCGAAAAGATTCCAACCATACCTTTGGAATTCTGGAGTGTACAACCACGAAAGCGGAATAGAGAATCAATCTATACATCTCTATATCTAGACCTTTTAATTGTTTGCATCTCTCAAGATTTATTGCTCCATTCTAGCAGAGAGTAAATATAATAGGCCAATGACTTTCAGTTGATGTTAATGCACCGAACATTCCTTTCATCGAAAGGGGGCCCAGCCAGTTGACAATATGAGCAAAAGCATAAACTTCGACTAACACAGTCATAGATAGATAGATACATATACATAGGCCTACATACAGCTCTTGCCAACCTGTTTGAGACCCGTCCCCCGCCCCACGAGTGGGCGATTTGATAAGTTTGGTGGACAGTAGTGATCACCTGAGTAGTGACAGGTGTTTTTTAACTAATGTCCCGCTTGGACATGTCAACATCATTGCCGTCATTTAACGTAGTTGTATGTCAAAATAGTAGGTTTTGGGGAGAAACAAAGATCTGTTATATTTCAGGCATGACGTAATGTTACTACAAAAAATGGTTCATTCGTCTATAGTCATCACTATTTCAAGAAGAGGAATGAGGCTAGGACCAGTCGATTCATTTCCCCAAACTTTACAACATACGAGCGTAAATCTACTCTTACAATATTGGGTGAAGGCGACGCGACGTCATAGTAGGCGGGTGGTATGAAAATTGTATCCCCTTGAATACGGAAAAAATGGGTACTGGCGATTAAGGGGCACTGGATATAGCTGAAGTGAAAATTTTGTTCTGGGCTCTAAATTAAGTACACTGGGATTCCCAATAAGATGGGTCAAGAAACAGAAACATAACATCCCTACGTGATTTCACTTTCAATTTTCTGAATTCTTGAGATGCAATGGGTTCGACAGACCAAAATTCACCCTATTTCTAAGCGGGGATTGTGAAAAAGATTGAATAGATACAGCCTTCATATTAGATATTTTCACACAGTGTTTCTGTATATATCTTGCAACGTACTAAAGATTTACTTTCTTTAGTCTCATACTTGTCTTGTAACTGCCTTTTTAGTGTCATATTAGACACTGGAACAAAAAAAAATGATCACAAATCAGAGTGATACTGTCAATCTTTTTTTACACTGACAGAAAACGTATTACAATATCACAATAATCTTTTAGTACGTTGCAAACATATTATCCAGAAACAGTCTTGCAAAGTGAGATTGAGCTATGACATGTACTTTCAGAAATACCTCCGCATAGGTGACCCATCCTCCTAAGAAAATCATAGTTTTGAGAAAACTGAAGGAAAAAAAAGAATTGCTACTGTTCTATTTCAACACAATGTTATAAAACATGGCATATGAGTATATTTTTCATTTATTTGATATATGCACACTATATAAAAATGTAAAACAATTTCATTTTGGAAAACATATCCAACTAAAACCCTCGACACCACCATCAAAACACTTGAAAAAAAAAACCAAGGTGATAAACACTAAAATGGGTAGAATTTTGGTTTTTAAACCGAAATGCACTTGAATATTATGTAGGATGTACACATTGCCCTGAAATTATATATTAAAACGCTTTGGAATATTATATAGGATGTACCCAATGCCCTGGAATTATATTATAGCTGCAATCAAAAGAAGAATTGAAATGAAAATCGTCAACACTTGCACACATGTCGTTGCACTGAGGCAACCAGAGTTCGATTCCCGAATGGGGAGACGTTTATATCAAGCATTTCTATCTTTCTGCTGGGATACTGTATCCTTCACAGCCCAGGTTAGCCCTGACAACCAGGGCCAGGAGCTTGCCTCCTAAATGATCTAAATTGAGTCGATGGGGACATCTATTTAAAAAAAGAATAATTTCCCCTGCAAACATGCTGCATCCCACAATCCTCACTTCACATTTCAAGACAGACAAAGAAAGCCCTGGAATAGTATACAGTTATTTTTTTTTAATAGTCGAGGGTTTTACGGCGCTCGCAACTGCATAAGGTCATATGGGCACCAAGGGGTGGGTGTCAAGGTCTGCTTCGACTATCAAGGCACCCCAAAATAGCAGGTCACAAGAGAGGGACAAGCATACAAAAGAAGTAGAGGAAAATGACAATAGTAAGGATCAGGAAAGAAAAAGCAGTAGTTCCCTGTTGTAGATCAGGCACAGTTATGAGCGTGACATGAGTCAGCCCATTTACAATTCTACTATGCTTGAACGAGAAATGTCCCCCCTTTGGGAATGGTCTAAAGACACTACAGTCAGTGGCACTGCCCCGGGGGGTTTACACAGTTAGTACTGTGATCAAAAGATAAAAGAATGAAATGAAAATTGTTTACACCATCATCTATAGTGAATCGGTTAGGATAGTCGCCGTCGCACTCAGGTGACCAGAGTTCGATGTTGGAATGGGGAGTAATTTTTATCAAACATCTGTCTTTCTGCTGGGATGTTGTATCCCTCTCAGCTTGAGTTGGCCCTTACAGGCAGGTTTGGAAGCCAGCTTCCTAAATGATATAAGTTGTGTTAAAAGCGGCATAAAAATATAGGTTACAATAAAACAAACATATTTTTATAAAACATTCTCCCTAAATGCTGCATCCAACCACCCTTACTTCACACGTCACACTTCATGACAGACCAAGATAAATATATACATGTAAAATTTGTACTGTAATCCAAAGAAAAAGAATAGTAATAAAAATCGTTTACACACCAATGTCTGTTGTGTAGTGGTTGGACGCTTCGTTGTCAAACTCAGGAGACCCGAGTTGATTCCGGAGTGCGGAGAAATTTTTATCTTTCAAGCATCTCAGTCTTTCTGCTTTGATGTTGTATCCCTCTCAGCCGGTGTTGGCCCTGTCAGGCAGGGTTGGAAACCTACCTCCTAAATTATCTAAGTTGTGTTGATGGGAGTGTAAAAACACAGGCTATAATAATTTTTTTCAAAAAATCAATTTCCGTACAAACATGCTGCATCCAACCATCCTCACTTCACATGTCACACTTCATGACAGATATATATATACATGTAAACTTACTACTCTAATCCAAAGTAAAAGGTATAATCCAAAGGAAACAGGTGCCTGGCATCTACCACAAACCACATTGCGAAGTAGCCCGGCAAGCATCTCAAGATGAACCACAGTTGTTTTGAAGTTCTCATTGTGATCCCGTGTGGGTACTACTGTAAAATTATTATAGTCCAACTTTGTTCGTGAAGCAGTTTTGGAAGACGTCGGTGAGGAAACTACGTGTTTTCAGCGACTGGTGGGGTAGTCACCGAAGCAGGGCCATGAGCAGGTGTGGCTCTACTAAATTAGTCCAAAATCGAAAAATCGGTTTTTGACACCAAAATCAACTTTTTCTAGCTGTTGGCTACTGCCGTGGTGGTGTTCCTTAAAAAGCTGATAAGCATTTGACTAACGTTATAAACACTTCTTATTTCATCATTATCAGTGCCTTTCACCCCTGGCAGGGTATAGGCCACATTCAAGCTCATTCCATTTATCTCTGTCCTGGGCCATCCTTCCTAGCTCGTTCCAAGTGAGCTTCATCTCTCTCATGTCCCTTTACACACATCTCCTCCATGCTTCCCGAGGCCTACCCCTGCCTCGTGCTCTCTGTGGGTTCCATTGCAGTGACTGTCTTGTGATGTTTCCGCTGGGCTTTCTGAGGGTGTGTCCCATCCAATGCCACTTTCTAAGTCCTATTTCTACTTCTATATCCTTTTGTCCTGTCCTTTCCCACCACTCTTCATTTCTTATTCTATCCTGCCACTTAATTCTAAAGATACTCCTCAAACATCTGTTGATGAAAGTCTGGACTTTATTCAGCACTGTCTTTGTTGTCTTCCAAGTTAAGCAGCAGTAGAGGAGCACAGACTTGACATTGGATTTAAAGAGTCGAATCTTGGTGCGCAGTGAGATGTTGCTTGCTTTCCTGACTTTTGATAATTGCTTGAATGCTGACCTTGCCTTGGCGGTTCTTGCTTTTACACCTGCCTCAGTTCCACCTTTACATAGTAATCACCAATATTTTCTTTATTCACAACATAAATGTCATTTAAATCATCAAAAGTTTTGGGAGTGCTGGTAAATAGAAACGACTAATGAAACGTATGGAGGGAGAGTAAAGAAAAAATAAAAGAATAAATGAAAAAGTAAATGAGCAAACAAATTCATTCATTCATTCATTCATTCATTCATTCATTCATTCATTCATTAATGAGTAAATAGGTAAAAAAGTAAATAAGTAAATGTATATAAATAAGACTAAAAGAGATAAAAAATTAAACTGGTTTTAGGCATATCTATGGAATCAAAATTTACAAATCCATTTTCTTATTAACGAAATATTATTTCAAGGCCACCATGACATTCACTTGGCAATCTTCTACTCAGCGAAATCAAATCTGAAGTGAGGAAACAAAACAACGTTTTCTCTGTTTATTTGCAATAGTCAGTGAAATGTCACGTCTTTATTACAAGAAGAAGCTGGAGTTTTTTGTGGGTTTTTATTGGGGTGGGGTGTTTGTTGTTGTTATGTTTCGTTTTTTAAGGGAGGTGGGGGTTGTTGTTTTTTTCTGGGGTGGGGGGGGTGGAGGTTCTCTAAATTGTTTCAGGAGGACTTGTGACCATGGAGCTTCCTCTGGCACACAAGAACCGGGCAGTGGGCGTGGTGAAGGACGTAGTTGGAGACTGAGCCAACCAGCGTGCGCCTGACGGCGCCTAAACCACGTGACCCGGTGATGATGAGGTTGGCCTTGTTCTCGTCTGCTGCTTTCACGATGGCGTGGCCGGCGTCGCCCGTGAGTCGCATGAGTCTGGCAGATATCTGGGGACACCGGTTTGAGTTTGATTACGATGATGTCAAAAGTTGCTTTTGTTGGTTGTTGTTGTGTTTTTTTGTCGTAAGTGTTTTACGGCTACCTAGTACCAAATCAAGGTGACCGGCTTTGTGTGGGAAGAAAATGCTTGCCATCCGAGGTCGCAGAAATCACCACGGGCCAGTAGCGTCAGGCTAATCGGACCGAATTCGTTGGAGTAGCAAAACGCTAGCCACCCCATATCGGGCGGCTAGCGCTGGCCTAAGAATTGTTACCATCTAAAAGTTATTTATCTAAAACGTACATGTGTAAAACGTTCTTTACTCTAAAAGGGTTCACTTTTCAAGGGGTTCTAGTACTGATCTACAGTTCGTGTATAACGGACAATGTACATGATTGTTAGAATAAAGAGCATGGCAAACAGTGAAGATAGTTTTATAAGGAATACAAAATTTACATCTTCGCAGTGAGAGTGCTAGTTGTTACGATTGTCGGAGAGTTACAGGTTACGAGTACACGCGTATTAATTGTTAGCATA
>NW_004797978.1:45036-46118 GCF_000002075.1 Aplysia californica
CCCCCCCTTTCCTCCGTCTTTCGCCACCTGCACCTAGTCTTCCAGTTACACGCTCTTAGTCTTAGACCACCCGTGTCTGTGGTGTATTGGGATAGGCTGTCATGTTGTTGGGTGTAGCTAAGTTAGTTTCGTTTCAGTAAGAGTTTTACTGCGCTTGCAACACAATAAGGTCAGTTTAATTTTCGTAGAGTTTACGCACTTGCAACACAGTAATTTCATATACGTGCCGAAGAATAGAGGTGTTACGAAATAGAAAGTAAAATACAAAGAAAAATAGGAGAGAAAAGAGGGAACAGACCACACCAGAACACCTGCCAACCACCACCGTTGCTCATTTAGACCAGTGGAAATACCCCGAAACCTAGACGCTCAGAGTAAGAACGTACAGCCCGAAACCCAGGTGGTTTACAGAAGTAGTTTACACCGGCGCACACTTCATTGACATCATCAGATTTTTACAAGATTTCCCGCTTTAATTTTTGACCAGCAATTGTACAAATTTATCAAACCTGAGTAAAGCGTGAAAGTGAGAATGAAAATATTATTTGGAACATTTTCTTTTCGGTGCAATTCTTACTCCGATGCTGATGCCTACTGCTAGTTCACTCATTCACTACCTTTATTGAGTAGATCTACACCTTTTGGTTCCATTAATCACTCACTCACCCGGTGGCGTCACCGCACTGATCCAGTCTTAACTTCACTCTCCCATCCGGTAGCAAGTTACTTCACTATCTCCGTCTTAACTCGCTCTTCAGATCTTCCGGAATTTTTCCTTTCTTTCGACACCTTCACACACGTGTATTCACTCACGCAAACACGCACACGCACGCGCAGAGACATAGACGCACACACACTCACACACAGACTCACTCACGAACTCACTTTAAACTCACTCATTCACTCACTCACTCACTCACTCACTCACTCACTCACTCACTCACTCTCTCACTCATACACACACAGCATACTCTCTCAATAACACGCACACACAGTCTTTCTATTTCTCTCTCACTCATTCACACGCACACATACGCACGCACACACGCACTCAGTCACTCTCTCTCTCTCTCACTCTCTCT
>NW_004797978.1:47737-49561 GCF_000002075.1 Aplysia californica
CACCAAAAGTCGGCATTACCTTTCCTATAGGAGGAGTTTGGTCTCAATGGTGTGTATATTTGTTTAGTTATAGAGAAAACTCTCCTTGTCTCTTAAAGAAATTGAACAAGGGGCAAAAACTTTATCATCGGTTTTCTCAAAACAGCGTTTTTCGGGATAGCCCCCTTGTGGTTAAAATTTACAATTTATGGTTGTCTTCGACAGGACGGCGTCTTACCAAGTATGATTATAATGTAAAAATAAGCAAGGGAGGAAGTGAGAAGAGTCTTTTTGTACAGCTAATTATCTTAAACAGGTATCAGGTTCGACAATACGTGTAATGTCGAAGTGTTTTCCATCTCTCAAAAGTTGGCACAAGTCAACCCCACGTTTAGACCTTAGTAGCTCAACGCACATTCGGGATCCTCGTGTAATCGAAAGACGCTTTTAGTCTAAGCAGGTGGGCGGAGAGCGCCATTGGTAGGTCCCACTTCTTTAGTTTTCCCTCTGTTTTTTAAATGTCTAATGTCTGTTTGTCTGTTCTACTTTTATTCCCAGCAGTACAGGCCATTGTTATGTCGTTGTCTTTCTTTTTACTCAAACTATTTTAATAAAAGAACGCCGGATCCATAATTTTATCCAAAAGCGCAGTGCTCAAGAGAAGAACATTTGATGTGTGTTTTTGGTGGTTGACAGGTGCTCTGGTGTTGTTCGCCCCTTGTTTCCTATCAAACATCTATCGCATTTATGTCTCCTCTTTCTTTTCTTTGTATTTTGCTCTCTCGCATTGCCTCTAAACTTGGCAGTGGGGGGTTGGCAGGTGCTCTGGTGTGGTTTGCTCCTTCTTTCCTGTCAAACATCTATCGTCCTTATCCCTCCTCCTTTTTTTTGTATGTTACTCTCTCGTAACATATCTATTCTTCGGCACTTATATGGCCTTATTGTGTTGCAAGTGCCGTAAAACTTTTATTAAAGCAAAAACTAAACTTAGGCACTTGTATAGCGTATTGTGTTGCAAGTGACGAAAAAGTCTTACTGTCTAAAACAAGGTCTCACCTTGCTGTCCAGTGTTGAGGAACAATCGGAATTACCCGGCGTTTGTGGGTGGTTAGAGGGAGTCTCAGGTACGTCCTACTTCTGTATTTTCTCCATGTTCTTTCTGTATATTCTCTTACGTCACAAGCGCTATGACCTTAGCGGAAGTGAAATATGAGCCTTGCTCATCGCGCCCTCGTGACACATGACCCCCGGAGGTCATATGTTTGGGTCGGGGTTCATCGGGTCAGAGGTTCCGTCCTCCACGCGCCATACCAGAACATGGCGCCTAAATGTCACGGGAAATGTCATCATCTTCGGGTCTGAGAGGACCGGCCTCTTTATCCCTCACACATTCCAATTGTGTCGTGTCTCTTAGCTCAAGTTTTGTATCTTTTAGGTGGGTGGTTGGCGGGTGCTCTGGTGTGGTTTGTCCCTTCTTTCCTGTCTGACATCTATCGTCCTTATCTGTCCTTTTTTGTGTTGGTTCCTCTCTTGTAGTGGCTGGTTGACAGGTGCTCAGGTGTGGTTTGCTCCACCTTTGCTATCAAACATCTATCGTCCTTATGTCCCCTCTATTTTGTGTGTGTGGTTATTGCTCTCTGTTGTAACACATCTAATCCTTGGCTCTTTTATGACCTTATTGCGTTGCAAGTGCCGTAAAACTCTTTACTTTAAACTAACCTCTATCTTATACCCGTTTGCTTGTCTCCATTTTTACACTCAGCACCGTTATACTTTTGTTTCTATCAGTTATATTCATTGTTATCGCTCTTGCTACGTCCTTACCAACATATTATGTGCTGTAGC
>NW_004797978.1:49661-64694 GCF_000002075.1 Aplysia californica
CACACACACACACACACACACACACACACACAAACCACACATACGCTCACGCGCGCGCGCACGCGAAGAGACGCGCGAACTGGGGATGAATGAAGTGAATAAATATTGCTCGACAACCTTTCCTGTCGCCACGATTGCTGCCGCAGTAGATATCTAGCAGACTAAAATTAAAATTTATTATTATGAGCATGAGCTGGGGAAGAACATTGTTGTCTTGTTGTTTTGTGGTCCTGACGGTAAAGTTGATCTTCGGATGAGTTGATCTTTTTTCATTTCCTCGATGACATCAACTCATCCATAGTTGGTTGTATTGGTCCAAAGTATGCCTGAGCTACATTAATTATTTACAACAGTTGTCCCCAGCCACGTACTTATCATGTTGCTATTGCTAGTCACATCTAAAAGCTCATTGATCAACAGGATATGTTTTCCCTTTAAAACAAATATGACTCAAAATGGGTCTCGATGTATTTTACTACATCAACATGTAAATGTACGTAAAGTTCTGATCTATATTGGGTTACAACGTAGGCTACTAACTGCTAGTAAATATCGACCTGCTGGGAAGGTTAAGAACCATTGGCTTATGGAGCCCTTTTCGAGAAAGAAGATTTTTAAAAACACAATGGTTTCAATAAATGAATACTACACACTCTGCCATGTGACACAACTTCTCAAGGTGTGCGATGTCCATTGGTGCTGGTATCAAAGGCAGCAGCACAACTGACGATTTCCTTTAGGTCTACTTAATGAAAATGACACACATAAACTCTGGGGGTGCATAGGCTTCAAGCAGAGTCACGGTGCACGTACAGGGTATGAAGCCCCGAAAAAGAAAGATTTTTTAGTTTAATAAGGGGTTTTACGGCGCTCGCAAGTGCATAAGGTCATATGAGCGCGCGAAACAAGTTGGGTTTTTTCTCAACAGTTTATATCTTGGTCTGGTACTGGTCAATATTTCTATTTTAAAAATTTTAAACACTAAAAATCGAGTGTAAATAGATTTTAGATTTAAATTTAAAATTAAAACAGCTTTCTATATGACATTTAAAAATTAATAACTTTCCATAAAGGCCAATGGACTTCCTAAAATCTAAAATTCTGTTGGGATCAACGACGGAAAAAATGTCTTGCAATGTATTACATTTAAAGTATTTCCTTCGGGTCTCTCCGAAGTCTAAACATTCGGTTAAAATGTGTCTAATGGTAAAATCGGTGTCGCATCCGACACAGAACGGCTTCTCTTCTCCCTGAAGGAGGTATTTGTGTGTCGTTAGGGCTGTGTGTCCAATGCGTAATCGAGTTAAAATAACTTCGTCTCTTCTGGAGAGGTCCGAAGGATTTCGCGGTCCTAGTTTGGGTTTAATGTTGTGTAGTTTGTTATTAGTTTGTTTTTTCCAATGGCTCTCCCACAGACTGGAGGTGCACTTTTTGACTTTGTTTTTAAAGTCAGTTGTGGGAGAGTGTTCGCTGTTGAAGGGATGAGGATGAGGATTTCTTAGCCAGGTCATCTACCTGTTCGTTTTCTCGGATGTCCACATGGCTAGGTATCCATGCAAACACGATATGTTTCCTTGTTTCCAGTTAAGGTGTGTTTTTTCTGTTGTAGCCTAACTATTTTTGGGTGTATGAGTGAGTAGTTTGTGAGTGAATTGATGTAAGACAGAGAGTCAGAAAGGATAAGGAAAGATTTGTTAGGAGATGGAGTCTCCTCTGGTGTGTACAGTTTGAAGATAGGGATGCGGCGCCCACATCGTTGTCTTCTTTGGAGCCATTAGTGAAGATAAGCTCCGAATGGGGGTATTTTTCTATAAGTTTTTTGTATTTTGCTTTAAAGGTTTTGGTGTTTGTGCTTGCTTTGTCGTGTGTGGTCAGCTGTAAGTCTACTTTTGCCTTGGTGAGGTGCCACGGAGGGAGGTCTGGGAAAAATAAATTGTTGGATGTCTTGTTTGGAAAAGTGTATGGTTTTGAGGTCCTCAAGGATTCTGAGGCCGAAGGGTTTGATGAGTCTTTCGTTGCTTTGGAATTTGTGTATGGATTCTGGGTTTGTTTTAAATATGCAGTTGTGCGCTGGATTCTCTGGTGTTGAGCTCTGGGTAATTGCGTATTGTAGTGAGAGTTGTGTGCGTCTGAGTGTGAGTGATAGTATGTTTGCCTCGGCCTGGAGGCTCTCCACTGGAGAAGTGAGGAAAGCCCCCAGAGCGAGGCGGAGTCCTTGGTTTTGCACTGGGTCTAGAATTTTTAGGATGTATGGTTTTGCCGATCCGTAGACCTGACAGCCGTAGTCAAGCCTGGATCGGACAAGGGAGATGTACAAGTGGAGAAGGTGCTCTGAGCCCCCGCCCCCACTCCGGATGCTAGAGAATTTTCAAAGCGTTTAACACTTTCTGGCACCTCACACGAAGGTCTTTGATGTGTGGTAAGAATGTGAGTTTTTTTGTCGAATATAACGCCGAGGAAACGAGCCTGGACGGGAATCCTTTCTCCGTATAGTGTCAAATCTAGCAGCAGTACACGTCTGCCTGTTCGGGCAGAAGTGCACTGCAACCGTTTTTGACGGGGAAAACTTGAAACCGTTATTGTTTGCCCACTTTTCGAGTTTGTGCAGCTGCCTTTCCATATATCTTAGATGAGAATTTTTTGAATGGCAGCATATAAAAAAGTCGTATATGCAGTTTTGGAGGGTTTTTACGATGGAATCTGTTTTGATTTCAAATGGGAGAGGAGAAAGGATGCTCCCCTTCCTCCTGTTGGTGGGGGTCTGAAAGGGATGATCCGACACAAACCTGGAAGGAACGGTTCTTCAGGAAATTGCCAATGAAGGCAGGGAGGTGACCGCGTATGCCGAGTGCGTGCAGGTATCTGAGAATGCCGTACTTCCAGGTAGTGTCGAAGGCTTTTTCTAGGTCGAAAAAGAAGGCGATCATGAGGCCTCCTTCGGCAAACGTCTCTCGTATAAAGGTCTCCAGGAGGACCAGGTGATCCAGAGTGGATCGAGTTTTCCCGAATTCGCACTTGAGACCGCTCAGCGAGCCCGTTGTCTCCAGAAATCTAATGAGTCGCCTGAAGATCATTTTTTTCTATAAGTTTGCACAGACAGCTCGTTAGTGCTATTGGTATGTAATTGGATGGGTGTTTGTGGTCTTTGTTTGGTTTTGGTATTGGAATGACAGAGGCTAGACGCCAAGACTCCGGAAAGGAGTGCAACCGCCCCATGTCGTTGTATAATATATCTAATAGAAGTGTAAGTGTTTCTGTGGATAAGTGTCTAATGATCTGATTGTAGATGTCATCTGGTCCCGTGGCTGTTTTGCTCAGGGGCCGAGATGCACGATGCTAGTTCGTATAATGTGAAGTCTGCGTTGTAGGATTCAGTGTTGTTTGAGTGGAAGTTTAGGTGTTGTTGTCCTCTCTTAGTTTTTATGTTGTAGTTTGCTTGGGATGAGTTTTTGGCGAGAGATGTAGCTATTGTGTTTGCGGTGTCTACCTGTGTTTCAAGTGTGGTTCCATCCGGCCTCTGGACGTGCTGAATGGTGTCTGTGCGTCTACCCAAATTTTTTTAAGCGATTTTGAAAACTTGGTTGAGTGGTGTCTGGCTGATGATTTTGGAGATGTAATTTTTGGAATGATTGCCTTTTGCTCTCCCTGAGGCATCTACGTGCCTCAGCTCAGGTCTTTAAATAATTAATCTTGTTTTCTGTGGTGGTGTTGTCGACAGCCTTTCGGTATGCCGCCTTCTTTTTCTTTACTGCATCATCACAGCCCTCAGAGGACCAGATCTTGATCTTCCGGGGTTTTGTTTATGTTTTTGGTATGTGATTTTGGCATATTTCTAAAAGCTTTTCATGGAATTTTTTGAAATAAAGGGTTTTGGAAGATGAGCCTTAAAGTTATTTACTTGGGTTATTTTGATGGGGTAATTTGGTGGGATATAAACTGAGCAGATCGTGATTGGTCTGTGCAGGGTGACCCGTACGACAATAGCCTGGATGTACTTGTCTATGGAGTGTGTTGTTGTCGGTGTAGATGGTGGTACCACCGGAAGCTATCTGGTTCTCTGTGTGAATGTGATGATACGCAGTGAATCCTCTTAAGTCTATGGTTAAAGCCGGGGCGAATTTTGTTTCTTGAATACAGGCCACACGTGCGCACAGTGTGGCCTGTAAGTGTTGCAATTCTCCAATGGAAGGTCGGATTCCGCCTGCATTCCATTGCAGGACAGCCATTATGTCTTATTAATTTTGTTCTTGGAGCATAAAGGCCCCGGCTTCGAATTAACACTCTGACTCCTCTTTGCGGGGGAGGCAGAGTATTTTCTTGGTTGCCGTTCTGGATTGGACGGCGGCCTAGTGGGGGATTTGGAGGAGTGACGGACTCTGACCTTCCCAGGGACATGCCGGGGAGGGGGGTCGGAGTTGTCCTCCTCCATTGGTTGGTGGGGTAGGTGGATGTCTACTGTAGGGGTAGGGGAAGGTGGAGCAGACGGAGGGGGCTGTGAAAAGGGTGGAGGGAGCATCTCACGCTCCATCAGAGGGATGAGGCGTGAGGTGAAAGAAGAAGAAGAAGAAGAAGAAGAAGAAGAAGAAGAAGAAGAAGAAGAAGAAGGGTGAGGGGGAGAAGAGGGGGCGGAGGAAGAGTCCTCCCCGTCCTCCCCTAAAACCCCATAACGGTTAGAAAGTGGCAGCTCATAGTGAGTTGCCACAAGGATAGTAAGGGGGCTTTTTGTTTTTAGGCATAGAGACTTGCCTGTTGACCGTTGGGAGGTCGGCAGTAAAATTACTTGCCGTCCTCGTTACCACCTTGTCGGTTTGTATGACCGGCCAATGACTGGGGTCCTGATTGGCGGGCAGACAGCCTTACAGGCCTCCTTGAATGAGCAGCCATTTCGTGGCTTGTATTCTTGGATGGTGCGTTCTTGGAGCCAAGTCGGGCACTCCTTGCTGAACGCTATGGGCTAGCGTTGCATTCCTTCTCAGGATACCCGGTCTTGCCACAACGAGGACATACAGCTGCGTGACGGAATCGTGACTGGCTATGGCCGAACTTCTGACACTTGAAACAGCGCAGAGGGTTCGGCACATAGGATCGTACGTCGAGTACCAAGTTAGATGCCCGAACGGTGGCTGGAGGGCGACACGATTCGAATTTGAGGACAATCGTGTTTGTTTCAATAGTAGTCTCCCCTCGCGATGAGTAATCCGGCGGGCTTCGACCACTCTCTCACAGTGCTCCACAATTTCTGCCAAGGAGCAGCCTTTCAGCTCATGGCTGCGAACGACGCCTTTTGAGCGGATAAACTTCTGGTAGCGCTCGGACTTACATGGAATACCGCGGAAGGTCGTAGTATCAAGGAGTTTGGTCACTTTGTCCTCAGTTGCGCACTTGACAAGGAGTGCACCACAGGAAAGTCTCTGTACACATGAGGGGATGTATCCCAGAACTTTCCGTAGTGCATCTCCTGTCTTAAAGAGGTTCAGATCGGTAATCTTTCTCTGTGCGTCTTTTGAACTGGAAATGGTCCCCTACGGTTGCCTCGCCTCGGAAGCTCCTTGGGAGGAGGGAGGAAGGAGGCATCAGTAAAGGTCCTTTTTCCTTTGGATTTGCTCGGCTCGGTGGCCGCACCCGCTTCCGCGAGCCGAGACATTTTTACGTTGGGAGCTGGGGAAGGATCTTTGGAAGTTTTTGATTACATATATGAATTGTGTTGTTGATTCGACTCCGGGGCTCCCCACCCGCCATCGAGCCCAACAAGGGGACACATTGCTCGGATAACCGGAGCTGTGCCAGGGCTACCCCGGAGCTATACTCTTCACGAGAAAGTACAAGACCCTCCCGTCAAGATTGACCCACGGGCTTGAAGAGGTTTCAGCTCTCAACCGATTGAGTGGCATGGGCCGTGCCACCCTCCCGTCTAAGAGGAAAACCTGGGCCAAAGAGGTGTGTTGGCGAGGGACAGTCCGTAGACTGATCTCACCTCAACCTCCAGGTGCCCGGTTTCCCTCCGCACGGGTCGCACCTCACTGTCAACGAGGCGCCCACTCTGTGGGATGGGTGACCTCTCTTTTTGCTGCACAGGAGGTCAGCGATGGGAGAGAAATTAGAAGGAGACAGAAAGAAGGAAGGAGAAGAGGAAGATACATGCGGTCCACTGGGGGTAGAAAGATTTTTGTTCATGTGCAGTAGTCAAAACATTATCGAAAGCATGCTTGTTTTGCCGTTGGTTACCAATTGAGAAGAGTCCAGAAATCTCGGCCTTCAGCCAGAGTAAGATCTATACCTCACTCTTAAAACTTAAAACCGACCCAGGCTGCAAGCCCATGGTGTACGGTGTGTTTACTACCAGCTCTACCTCTGTGCGGTCTTTACACATATACCGTGTATTTACAGTAAGCCAAACTTTATCTAATAAGTAAATGGGTGTTTTATGTTATTTGGGCCAAAGGCTTTAACCACTGAATAAACTTAGTTACTTTCTTTCTCCGTCGAAGACATAAAGTAGAAAATCTGATCCAATAATGGTATAAATCAAACCTCCCCGTGACACAAAACAAAGGGTTTTTTTAATACGCTGTGAACAAAAATAGAAAAATAAACCTACATTGTAGAACCTCCAAATATTTGGAATAGTACATTATTTTTGTCACAATGCATTGATATGTCTGCCAGATATTGAAACGTATATTATTTGTTATCCCTTTATAATTATGATATTAGGCTTTGTGTATATATATTAATTATATATACATGTTGTGTGTATGCATTGATGTGTCTGCAAGATATATTATATGAAAGGTTATCAGTTTTATAATTTAGCTATAGATATTTTATGTCTATGTATCGACATGTTTGTACATGGGCGTGTCTTCCTGCTATATAAAACTATTTTTGATAAAGTGTTGAGCATAGAATCTAAACGAATGTTCTGTGGCGTGGGTAGTCTAGTGGTTAGACTACCGGACTCGAAATCGTGAGATTGCGGTTTCGGGGGGTTGAACCTCAGGCCTGACGTTGTGTCCTTGGGAAAGGCACTTTACATAAATTTTCCTCACTTCACACAGGTGGGAATGGGTACTCGGCCATAGACAATGAAATATCTGGTCAGTATGTTACTGTTTCAGCGCCTATAAAATGGTAGCTTGCACTGTGCACTGTACGCTTCCCAGGAAGTTGAGATTGTTTTTAAGAATGTTGTCAGGTCAGCAGGGGCAATAATAATAATATAGATTGTAAAGCGCATTAGCTTAAAATTGCTGTTCAGCGGAAATTTGTGTTATACAAAAATACATATTATGTACTATTTTTTATTATCATTATTATTACAGGTATTATCTGCAGCGGATTACGTTGTTGTTTTTTCCAAAGTGGGACAGATCACAGAGCGTGAACGAGCACAGATCTCTGGCCAGACCTGTGTCACGTCGAGGCAGAAGTAGAAGCACGTGCTCGTCAATTTTGGGGCATGTGGAGTTATCTTTTCTCTATTTTTCGAATAAAGAATACCCATCTATCTTGAAAAGAAGAAGAGACATTTACGATTGAAGGAGGTTGGGATTGCCTAGTTCCAGAAGTAAAATTAGCAAGAAAATAGCTGTCAAAGTGTGATGACTGCCATAGATTGAAATCCTGTGAAAACTGATTTGCTGTTGGGTTTTTTGTGCCTTTAATCAACGCTTTTCAGTAACATTCAAACGGAAATTGTTTTTTTTAAATGGATTTTAAAGGTGTTGTGCCAAAAATCTAATTCGATAAAACTGGCCGGTGCCAGTTTCTTCGATATCACTATTTCGACGAGCGACTGATTTCACCACGATGCCTCGAATAGCATCATGAAATTGATGTCGCTTTCAAGAGGGTATAAGGTTTTTTTACGTCCTTCAGACTTTGGAGAATGAACGAAGGGCTTGGCGTGCGTGCGGGTGGAAGACTGCAAACACGTTGACATCCACTCCTGGCTCTCGTTATCTTCACGTGTTGCAAAGAGATATGTGCTTGAACAGGCGAATGTTAACAGTACCTTTGATACGATATCACCCGATATCACCACTAGCATCCACCTTCTTTTATCCGAAAGGTGTCATGATGAGAAGCAGGAAAAACGAAGTCTTGAGAGGACACACATTCGGGACGGGGGGGAGGGGGTTGTATTGGTTGGGGTTTTTTGTGGTAGGTTTGTTTGCTGTGTTTTATTTGTGTGTTCTAAGATTTTCATGTCGCCGAGTGTGGTAGCGGGGATAAGCTCCCATTACCTAAAAAATTAAATGCTCTCATGGCGGCGTCTCAAACTGCCTCTGACAGTCTGAGTCCAGCTCCCGTGGCAGAACTGTTTTTACTGACAGGAGAAGGGGCTAAAGTGGGTCTCTGTCGCCCTGAAACCAGATGCTTCGGACAGGTGGGGCTCGTCAGTCCTGGCTGCCTAACTAGGAGAAGGAAAACTCCAACTTAAAACTTCCGCTGCCCTGCGGCCACACCCACTACTGGGAAAGGCTTCGGGAGTAAACCCTGAGGAAAGATCAGGAGTCGGAGTCTCTAATGCGGTCCGCTGCTGTACACAGCCTCGTTCCGACAACTCCTGCGACGCCCCTGGTGCCGGTCTGTATCGACGTTTGTCGTTCCGTTGGATCCATCGGTGGCGTGGAGAGGGGGGATCTGCTGCCTGGGCAACAGTTGGCCCTCCATACACTTCTCTCGCCCTTGAGAGGACACTCCAGCGTTCCCTCATCGCGACGGCAAAACACGGGAAACAGCAGTCACTGGTTATAAGCTTAGATCGACTGGAGTAGAGCATGGCTCCAGGGGTTGTTTTCCCCGGTGGGAGAAACCATTGTGTTTCATTGGACAGCTACCGCCCGCCTCAAGCTGGGCAGCCCTCAGCCAGTAAGGTGCTGTTCTACCTCAGGCCGCTTGCTTCACTGGGCGCGTGGAGCTTAGGGCTCTAAGAGCCTGATCTGCGGTCGGTAAACCTAGCACCAGACAAAAGAAAGAAGAAAACGAAACCGCTGCTGATTTTTGGATCATGGAAAGTCCGGACTATGACTACTGGACTCTCAGATGGCCTTCGGGATCTGAGGGATACACGCAAAACTGCAGTCATCAACAATGAATTACTCTGTGAGTGGATATTGTTGCTCTTCAGAAGACGCGTCTGGCAGAATCAGGTACCCTTTGGGAGAGAGATTATACCTTTTACTGGCAGGGAAAGAGACGAGAGAGACGAAACTAGAGAGTACGGCGTGAGATTCGCTGAGAAACTCGCTACTGAAAATGATGCAGCCAGTTGAAGAGGGATCAGAGACAATTCTTTTTCTACGACTCCTTAAAACTGATAGGACTGTCAACCTCATTAGCGTGTATGCTCCCTCCCAGTCCTCCTCCCCTGATGCAAAGGATGATTTCTATGACCAGCTTTAGACGGTCGTTCAAAAAATCCCCAGCCATAAGCAACTCATACTGCTCGGTGACGTTAACGTTAGGGTGGGCGCTGATGCTGATTCCTGGCCCATCTGTCTTGGACTTCATGGAGTAGGCAGTATGAATGAAAATAGGCAACGACAGCTTGAGTTGTGCGCCCTGCATGACCTATGTGTTACGAACTCTTAATTCCAGACGAAACCTCAGCACAAAGACTCCAGGATACACCCCCGCTCCAAACACTGGCACCAGCTTGACATGATCATCCCCAGACGTTGTCACCCCAGGAATGTGCTCTTCACACGTTCTTACCAGAGCGCAGATTTCGATACCGACAACTCCATGGTCAGCTGCCAAATCAGACTTAAGCAAAAAAATGCATCACTATTAGCGTCCAGGAAAAGTGCGCATCGATGCCTGCAAAACGCTACACTCAGATAGAGCTGAAGTGTACATAAACACTTTGGAGGACGCCTTCCTAGCCCACCCCCGAAGGGCGATGCCCAACAGAGATGGGATCACCTTAGAGACACTCTCCATGGCGCTACCTTCGGGAAGAAACAAGGCAAGACACACGACTGGTCTGAAGCCAACGCTCTGGCCATGACGTCTGTCTTCCTTATGCTGATAATGAGGTTGAAGTCTTGACCTGCACGAGAAAAACCGTCCAGAAGGCTCTGCAGCTGTTCTTCTGAGTGTGCTGCCATTGCTGCATCGTCTGCAAACACCATATCTCTATGGAGGATTTTACCGATCTTAGTTTTTGCTTTCATACGGGAAAGGCTGTACAACTTCCCATCCGACCTGGTGTGAAGATATATTCCATAGGTTGACGCTCCGAAGGTATGTTTCATCCTGACTGATAAGAAGATACTGATCAGAGTTGGGGCAAGTACGCAGGCTTGTTTTACACCATTCTGGATGTTAAATGCCTGGGAGGAAGAGCCGCTAAACTGAACGACGCCCTTCATATCTGTGTGGGAAGACCGGATGATGCTGAAGAGCTTCGGTGGACACCCAATCTTTGTGAGGGCTCGGAATAGGCCCTCCCGGCTTACGAGTTCAACAGCCTTGGTGAGGTCGATGAAGGCAAGGTAGAGCGGTGGTCCCTGTTCTCTGCACCTCTCTTGTAGCTGTCTTAGGGAGAACATTATATCAGTCTTTGAGCACTGAGCCATGAAGCCACGCTGTGATTCAGGATATACCCTATCAGCATGTTTCTGTAGCCTGTTCAGGAGAATTTGTGCGAAGACCCTTCCCACAATGCTAAGCAGAGAGATCCCACGATATTTATTGCAGTCGCTCCTATTCCCTTTGTTTTTATACAGGGTGACTAACTACAGGGTCTCTCATTGCCTGTGGAACCGCTCTCTCTTGTTAGCACTGACGCAGTAGTTCATGCAAGTGGTTCAGCAGGAAACTCTTTCCGCAAGTGATGATCTCTTGTTGAATCCCGTACAGTCCAGGTGCCTTCCCGGTTGGTAAGCTGTCGATGGCTTTGCTCAGCTCTTCCACGGTGGGGATCTCATCCAAGTCTTCCATGACTGAGAGATTCTCGAGAGTTTCTAACACAAAATCAAAGATGCTGTTTTCCCAGGAGTACAGCTCTGAGTAGTGTTCCACGCATCTCTCCATCTGCTTTTCTTTGTCGGTGATTCTTTCCCCCAATTCAGCTATTAGCGGCGCTGTTTTGCTCTGAGTTGGGTAGACAGCTTTTCTACTTCCATCGTAGACACCACGGATACTGCCTGCATCGGCTGCAGTCTTGATGCTCTCACACAACTGTAGCCGGTAGTCATTCGCACATCGTCTGTCTGTGTTCTGGACTTTGCTTCTGGCTGTTCTCAAAGCTTGCAGTGTTGAATGAGAGATGCTGCGTTTGTGTTCCAGAAGTTCCTCGCGCTTTTTCTCGATGACAGCATTCAGCTCGCTTGTTTGCTTGTCTGTTTGCTTGCTTGCTTCCTTGCTTGTTTGTTTGTTTGCTTTGGGGTAGTTTTGGGTTTGTGGTTTTTTTTCTTTAGTAAGAGTTTGGTTTTGGTTTTGGTAAGTGTTTTTGCGGCGCTCGCAACTGCATAAGGTCATATGAGCGCGTGGGACACACAAAACATTATCAATTGGTAGGAAATTTTGAATTTTGCCCGGGTGGCGGCCGAGGCCTACTCTTTATCGATTTGAGACCACCAAGGGAGAAAAATAGCGGGGAGGGGGAGAGACAGACAAACAGACAGACAGAGAGACGGACAAACACACAGACACACAATCACAGACACACATAGAAAGGAAGAAAGAAAGAAAGAAAGAAAAAAGGAAAGAAAGAAAGAAAGAAAGAAAGAAAGAAAGAAAGAAAGAAAGAAAGAAAGAAAGAAAGAAACGGGGAAGGAAGGGGGTGTAGGTAGATGGTCTAGTGGAAAATAAAATAATATGGAACGAGGAAAAATTTGGAAAAGTAAACTTACCCCAGACTTTGTGAGTTTGTCTTTGATCTGTATAACTATCTTGTTCACCTCCTCCTCACTTTTCTCTACCATGCGGAACACCGCGGAGCCATCTATGGACATCACAGCTGGTGCACAAACACGCATGTGGACAAAGCGTTTTAGGATTTGATAACCATTTTAAAGCACTTGCGACACAATTAGGCCTCATAAGTGCGGCGATTAGAGGTGTTAAAGAGAGCGACGAACATAACAGAAGGGGGAGATATAAGGGTGAAAGATGCATGTTTTTTTAGTAAGCGTTTTACGGCACTTGCAATACAGTTAGGTCAAATAAGTGCCTACGATTTGAGGAGTTACAAGAGAGTATCAAACATAAAAGAAAGAGGAGAGATAAAAAAGATCAACGTTTGAATGAACAAGAACACCCACCAACCATCCACAGACACGTTCAAAAAGAGACATGACGACATTTTAGTGAGAGTAAAGAGAAGCACATCCATACAATAAAGGTCATTTAGAACAAGGGGAAAGAAACACAGAATGACAAACAGACAGAAAACAACAGAGGAAAAGAGGCTTGACCTACCCGTGACACCCTTTAACCACCCGCTTAATGACGCATGAGAGTGGCGGTGATATAGAAATTATAATTCTTTTGTAATGTGACACAACTCTCCTCCTTGTCTTAAAAAGAAACAAGATTTTGTACTAACACATCTTGTAAGTTATAAAATACAATGGGGTGGGAGTGGCGGTTGTTGTTGTTGTTGTTTTCGTTGTTGTTGTTGTTGTTGTTATCGATCTAGCAACAGCTGGGCTCTTGCCCTTTTGTCCAATGCCATGTAGTGATAAGTGCAGGTTTGCTGCAGTTGTTGTAATATTCCATAGAGTGTGTTGTCAATGTTAGGTCTCGGAGGGAGAAGGGTAGCTCTGATGTCATTTAGGGCTTTGCAGTGGGACAGGTGATGATCCACAGTCTCATATGCATAGTCCCTAAAAAGGACACATTGGGTGTCATATTCGATAATAATAATAATCGATACCGATCCGGATATGACGTTGTAATCAATCCTAAAGAAATAAACTATTGCATTCTGGGTTACCGAGATGGCTGCCTCAATGTTCCTTACCGTTATCCCTATGTGCGTCTCACGTCTTGTTATGAATCAAACAATGATCTAAAGAACCCAACAAACACAACATGGTGTCAGAAGTGGTAATAGGTCTGTATTAAAATGTTTTATAGGAATTTCCCGTTTTATATTCTTCCTTGACCAAGAGATCAAGTAGTTTTGAAAGCGCATTCAACACTTTGTGAGTGCGAGGGGATGCGAGACAAGGTGTCGTCTCACTCGGTAGAAAGGGCAAACAATCTAGATATTCTAGAGAATTGGGAAGTCTAAATCTGAGCCTACAAAAGGACGATCAGAGTCAAATACGCAGATCTATTAAGATTAAGAGAAGTAAAGCTCAAGTAAAATGGAGTTCAAACCTCCTGAACCTTTAGAGTTTCAAGAGGATTTAGCACAAAACTGGAAACTATGGAAACAAAGATTTGAAAATTACATGACTGCCAGAGAAGTTCATAGAAAGGGGGATGACATAAAAATAGCAACCCTGCTGCACAGCATTGGAACTGAAAGCCTCGAGCGGTATAATCAGTTTGAATACACTGATGATGAAGATGCCAAAAAGTTTGAAGTGGTCATGCAGAAGTTTAATGATCATTTTTCAGGGCAGAAAAGAACAGTATTTAACAGATACAAATTTTGGGCTATGGCAAGAGGGGAAGCTCAACCATTTGAAGATTTCCTCACGGCGCTTAGACAACAGGCACAAAGATGCGAGTTTGCAGAAGTCGACAACATGATTAGAGATAAGGTGATTTTCACAGTGACAGAAAAATCTTTGAAAGAGAAACTGTTAAGGGTAGAAAACCTAACTCTCTCCAAAACCAGAGACATCTGCATGAGTTTCGAAACCACACAAAAAGAATTAAAATCTATGACTGGGTCAAGACAGCCTGATAGTCATCGGGAAGTTGACAGTGTCAGACGTGGCAAAGAAAAGATGGGGAAACTGCACAGACACCCAAGACAGGAGGCAAGGTCCAATAGACAATCTCAACACAATGTACCTTTGAGAGGAGGACGAGACAAGATAAACTGTAAAGCATGCGGACTAAGTCACCTGAGACAACAGTGCCCAGCATATGGGAAGACATGCCACAAATGTTCAAAACAAAACCACTTTGCATCTCAATGTTTTTCTACAGGGCAAAATAAAGCAGCAGCGGCATGGAATTCAAACTCATCAAGGAGATCAATGCACGTGATTGAAAATGAAAGGTCAGATGAGGATGACGAGGATGAAGTTGTCCAGAACTTCTGGATAGGTACTATACAGAATAAGTCTGGAAATAGTTGGCTTGCGCATGTTAAAGTACAAAGCCAGATAGTCAAAATGAAGGTAGACACAGGCGCGGAAACAAATGTTCTGCCAGCAAAAATCTGGAACCTGTTGAAGAGAAAGCCCAAATTAAATCGGTCAAAGGTTGAACTCAAGGCTTTTGGAGGTCAGTCTGTTCAGCAAATTGGGACAGCTAACATTAATTTTGAAGTAGGAAAGCAAACAGTTCACCATCCCGTGTTCATCACACAAGAAAGCACATGTCCAGTATTAGGACTGAAGACATCATTAGCCTTGGAGCTAGTTTCACCAGGAAGAAATGAAGAACATATACAGGTCATTCGTTGAAGGAAAAGTTGATCACACAAGAAACACTACGGACAGAATATGGGGATGTCTTTGAAGGACTAGGATGTTTTCCAGGAGAATATCACATTGAGCTGAAGGAGGACAACGAACCAGTTATTCAACCTCCTAGACGAGTTCCGTCAACACTTCTGAAACCTTTGAGAGAGAAATTGCAAGACATGGAACAGAAGCAAGTCATCACACCGGTCGAAGAACCAGCCGACTGGGTCCACAACATAGTCATTGCACAGAAAGCAGACAAATCACTCAGACGTGATCCGAAGGAACTGAACAAGAACATAAAGCGAGAACAGTTCGAAATTCCAACGTTCGAAAATATCTCAGCGCAACTAGAAGGCACACAGGTGTACAGCATATTGGACCAAAAGGATTCATATTGGCAGGTGAAATTAAATGCACCGAGTTCATA
>NW_004797978.1:66639-82520 GCF_000002075.1 Aplysia californica
TAAAATTTTGAAAAGAGAAAGAGGGGATGTCATATTCGATAATAATAATAATCGATACCGATCCGGATATGACGTTGTAATCAATCCTAAAGAAATAAACTATTGCATTATGGGTTACCGAGATGGCTGCCTCAATGTTCCTTACCGTTATCCCTATGTGCGTCTCACGTCTTGTTATGAATCAAACAATGATCTAAAGAACCCAACAAACACAACAGGGGGAAGTTCCGGGTTTATTCTGTTCAGGAGGAAGTTGAGTTGTATATGTTCTGTTCGTATACGGAAAATTGTGGTCTGTTTCTTTCTCTTTAGGTGGTTGATATTGTCATTCCTTTTTGTTGTGGTCATGTGTTTGGAAACTGCTCTATCTGTCTTTCCCAGAGCCCATCCCTTCACCCCATCGTATTTATTGTTGCTTTTAATGATTTGTTTTTCAGTGTTGTATGAAGTTGGAATGTTGGGCTGTTCCTGTCTAGATCTCTGTTTTGGCAAATGTGTCTGTTCTGTCATTTCCAGGTTTGTTTGAGTGTCCGAGGACCCACTGCATTACTAATTTGATGCCACAGAATGTTATCCGATAATGGGTGCCAAATAACAGTATATGAATCAAATCTTGATTTAGATGATGGTCATTTTCTATGGCTTGTAAGACAGACAGTGAGTCTGTAAAAATCACAATACTGTGTGCTTTTCCAGGATGAGTGTCAAAACTGTACGGAGATGGTACATTGCTGTTTCAATTGCCACCACTTCTGCATCGTAGTTGCTGCATTTCTCTTCACATGCTGCAGAGATCTCATTGGAACTTCCACCTGGGTACTGTATTAGCATTCCATATCCGGCTTTGGTTGTGCCTTTGAATGCTGAGCCGTCCGTATAGACGTGTATCCAGTAATCTGAATAGCTGTCGATTGTTTGATGTGATGCAAGCATCAGCGTCACTGGGTCTGAATATTTTGTGCTATTGTCTCTGAGAGATGTTGTAATGATTGGCTTTTTAAAAGAAAGGTAGGGAGGGATGTTTTGGTTGACTCTTTTGGTTACTTTTCTGTTTTGTGGTAGATAGTGACTCTCCGTTTGTTCTGTGATGTGATGCATGATTGACTTTTGTTGAATTTGTTTCTTTGGTTTCCATGTTTCTATTAATTTCCTGTTTGGGTGGTTGGGGCACATTCTTTTAGTTCTTTCATGTAGCTCCAAAGCTGCTTAATCTCTGCGAATTCCCAGGGGTTCAACATTTGAAAGGATTTCACATGCAGCAGTAGGTGTGGATCTCATGCCACCATTTATAAAACGAAGGGCATTGTTTTGGACCTTTTCAAGGATGTTACAAGTAGTTGTACTGCACCTAGAGAGTAGGCTTTTGCTGTATTCCAGGGAGGATCGGACACAACCAAGGTATAGAGCTTTCAGAGTTTGTTTGTCTGATCCCCATTATCTGCTTGCAAGTTTCTTTAAAAGTTGGAGTCTTTATTATTTTCATTTTTTATTTATTTTTTCCCTTGTTCCTTATGTTCTCCACTTGGCTTTCAAGGTTAGGCTATAGTCAAGTTTGACTCCTAGGTAAGTAGGAAGTTCTTCTTTGGGGAGATTTTCATTTCCTATCTTTAATTGGAGATTTTCTTTGACTGCTTCACGGCTCTTCGTAAAGATGGTGTATACAGTTTTCGTGCAGCTTATTTTAAGTTTCCATTTCTGATTGTAATTGTGGAGCCTCTTGAGGTCTTAATTTAATTTCCCTTCTCCTACTACTATCGTGCTGTGATGTGTCTGCCAGAGAGCAAGATCATCAGCATAAAGAGTCTTTTCTGATTTCAGCATGTTTGTTACATCATTAAAGAAGATCAGGAACAAAGCGCAACTCAGACAGGAACCTTGAGGTAGGCCTTCCTCGAGTACTTCTCTTGACGAGTGGGCATTGTTTACCTTGGTTTCAAAGTTTCGGTTCGACAGGAAGAACTTGATCCATTTGTAAAATTTGCCATGTATCCCGAGGTCCATGATTTTCATGAGTAGGCCTTTTCTCCACACTTTGTCGTACGCCTATTGGAGATCTACAAAAATGGCGACAGTGTGCTTAGTCTCCTGAAATCCATCCTGAATGTTGTGACTCAGTTTAAAAAGTTCAATTAAAACGGACAATTGTTAGATAATGTCAGAGCTCTATATACCAATAGCAGAAGCTCAGTAAGAACAAAGGAAGGAAATACAGACTGGTTCAAAGTAAGATCTGGAGTACCACAGGGATGCGTTCTATCTCCCCTCCTGTTTATAATATATATGGACGCAATAACGCAAGAAGCAAACCAAAGCCCAGAAAGCCTAAATGAATTTCTGTTCGCAGACAACCAATGTATAATTCATCATGACCAACAAAGCCTCCAAAATCACACCACCGAACTCAACAATACTTGTGAGAAATTCAACATGAAAATAAGCACATCAAAAACAGAAGTTATGAAAGTGAGCCAAAACTATAGTACCCTGAACATCCATGTCAATAGTAAACAACTGAAACAGGTGAAAGAGTTTAAATATCTTGGCAGCACTTTTTCTGAAAACGGGTCAATAGACAGAGAAATAGAAATGCGAACTCAAAGAGCCAACGCTGTCACCTACCAACTCGCACCCCTTCTATCTCATCCAAACATCTCCATGGACACAAAGAGACAGCTTATCACCTCAATATTCATACCAACATTATGTTATCAGTGGCAGACCTGGACCTTAAGCAAAACCCATGAAAGCAAAATCACATCATGCGAAATTAAATGTCTCCGCAAAACTCTTAACATCACAAGACGAGACAGGCAGAGAAATGAAGAAGTAAGAGCAGCTATCGGCACTGAGTCCTGCCTGCGTTACATAGAAAGACAGAGGATAAAATGGTTTGGCCACCTGTTACGCATGTCACCTGACCAGCCAGCCTTGAGAGCCTACAACACCAAGCACTCAGGCTATAAAGGAAGACGAAGGCCATGCAAAAGGTGGATCGAGGGTGTCAAGGAAACCCTAAGAAAACATAACATCACAACTGAAAGAGCTGCGGAGCTGGCCTACCATAGAAAACTGCATCTCCCCTTGACGCTTAACGGCAACAGAGGATGAAAAAGTAAAAGTAAAGTAAAAAGTTCATCTTCTGTGTTGATGCCTTTTCTGAAGCCTGCTTGGTGCGGGTTTAAGCTGTTAGTGTTTTCCAGGTACCAGTAGAGGCGGTTGTTTACCATTCTTTCCGCAAGCTTACCGATACATGATGTTAATGCGATAGGCCGGTAGCTTTTCGCTTCACCAGGTGATTTTCCTTTTATCAGGAGCGGTATAATCTGGGCGATCCTCCATATGCCATGCCTTTGGTATTCCACTCGTTCTCCACGTGGTAAGTATCAGTGAAAGAAGAACTTCTTTTCCTTTAGCACCAAGGTTGCACAGCATTTCGTTGTGTATTTTATCTGGTCCTGGTACTTTCTTTTCCTCTAGCTTTTTGAGGGCCTGACTGAGTTCCATCATGCTATAATCCTCCTCAAAAGCGAGTTATTCACAGTAGGAGCTTTTTCTTTTTGCTTCGCCCTATTTATCCGGATCTATCAGCCTCTGTTAGTCTTCCTGTCCTGTTTAAACGGTTAAAATATTCGGCTTTCTTCTGGTCTTTAGGCTGCCTGAAAGGAAAAAAGGTTTGAGGTTGCTTTTTCGTCTTTCTCCCGAGAGGTTTCTGACAAGGGACCAAACCTTTTTTCCATTGCGGCGAAGGTCACAATCTTTGAGGTTTGAGTCCATTTCTCTTTTTTGGCTTTTTTTACTGTCACTTTCACTTGAGCGCAGGTCTTGTTGTAGTGTGTTTTGTTTATTGGTGATGGCGATTTTTCCAATGACTGTCTGGCTTTCTCTCTTTCTGCCACTGCAGTCTGGATTTCTTCACTCCAAAAGGGTTTGAAATTTCTTCTGCATCCCCGTGGAATGTGCTGAGGTGCAGCTTTAAGAATATTTTGGGTGACTTGTTCATTAAAAAGATCAGGATCTTCTGTTTCTGCTATGCCAGAGAGCAAATCGTGCGAGGTCTTTTCGTATTCTGCCCAGTTGGCTTTCTTAAAGTTCCATCGAGTCCTCTGAGGGTGGTTCAATGCAGGTGGGAAGGTGATCTGTATAAAAATAGCCCTGTGATCACTTCATGTGGCATCAATCACTTCGATGCGACAGGAGTTTTTAATGTCGGATGAGCAGATGGTGAGATCAGGCCGGCTGAGAGTCAAGTGGGCTCTGTGAAGTAAGGTAGGAGTTGAGTTGACATCTTGCAACACAGAGAGGTTGCTGGTTTCACACAGCTCTTTAATCTTTCGACCTGTGCCGTTATAGTTGACGTAGCCCCATTCAGGAGAGTGGCCATGAAGTCACCCGCACAAATGGTTTTCTCATAGTAGGCTGCTTGCAGATTAGACAAGTCGCATGTTGTCTGTTGGGGGGGGGGCTGTAAATATTGTAAAGTGTGTACTTCTTACCTATGTGCCATATTGTGGCCTTCTGGATATCTGTCGGTTTGGGCAGATGATAAGTGTACGACATCTCCCTGAACATCGTTTCTCAGGTAAGTGATTACACCCCTGCATCTTGTGCATGTGCAGGCGTAACTGGTGTATCCTGTGAGGTTTAGGTCCGTACCTTTGTGTAGGATTTCTTGAAGGAGGTCAACATGAACTGCCTGTCCTTCAGGACATTGAGGAGTTCTGTTTTCTCAATCCTCAAACCAAAGGTGTTGAGTTGGAAGAGGTTGAGGGAACTCTTCTTCTGGTTGGGGAGGTAATTGGCTCCCTTCTCTCGCCGAGAGCTTTTCCCCGCTGGTTAAGTACTGTTTCTGTGTGTATCACCAGTAGCTGTCGCTCAGAGCCGCCCGGTGATTGCGCTGCCTGGCGCGGACCTTGTTTAACGAGGCGACGTCCGAGCTCGCAAAAAGTTTCTTTCTTTGTGTCATGGCGTTGTGGACTGGGGTGTCAGTGGACTGCCTGCCCACCCTGTGAAGAGGCCATTCATGTTGAGGATAGGAGGGCACAAGAGATTTTCATGAGACTGGAAAGACCTAACTGCCCTGTGACCGTGTAATTCCAGTAGGGTTCACGCTGCCCATCCCCCGCAAACAATGGCTACTGGCTAAAGTTTTCTACTCTTGCACGAGGTATCGAGCATCGACCAAGGGTCGTCACGTCCAAGGTCGTTGTGCCTTTAGTAAGAGGTCCATGGCCAGAAGGCAAGTCAGGCATTCCGCTCGGTCCATCCCCTGCACCCAGACACTCTCAAACTGGCTAGTACCTTCTCAGCCACAGAGGGTGTATTGATAAAAAGCAGTAGAGATGTTAGGTAGATTAGACACCCACTCTAGAAGCATAGCGTCTACCCCGCATCGGTTCTGTTCTGCCTCCTGCACCTTGTGGGGCCACACCTGCTCCCATTCTGTTGTTTTTACCCCTCTAGGAAACGGGGGGGGGGGGTTGGTTGGCGCTAACAACTCGCCATTCGCCAGAGCCGTGTCAGTGAGGACATGGGTCACCACGGATAGGTATAGTTGGCTGGATTGGGAGAAGCTGTTTGAGACATTCTGGCATTTCTCAATATTTAGATGAGACCCATCACCAGTCCTTGATCCCATGGAGTGGCGGTAGTATGGTAATATTCGGTGTTTTCTCACTAGTGTTTCGAAACCATTTAAAAAATAATAATAAAGGTCTGTTGACACATTTCAAGTCTCCGTACAGGGGAAAGAATGTGAACAGGCAACTTGCAACATTATATAAGTGCCCACTATTAGAGGTGTTACAGGAGAGTAACAAACGTAAAAGAAGGAGAAGAGGCCTGCCTACTGACGTATTTACACTAATAATATTACGTTGATGGAGTCGCGGAACACTTAACTACAAACCAGGAGCAAGTGCTTTAAAAAAAAGGCAACAAGTAAACAGGCTATAAAAATAAATAAAACAAACACAAAAATAAGGAGAAAATACAAAACAAAGATAAACAAAAACAAAAACAAAAAACCAGCAACAAAGATCACAATCTATTTACAGAGAAACTCACGAGTCCGGAGATGGCTTTTGTTATCAGGGGAGTGAACAACGAGAAGGTGGTCTCCTGGCTTGTTGAGGAAATCCATGTACCCTTTTATAGGGGGGTGGGAGGGGGTAGCGGATCATGTTATTCATGTTTCTGTATTGTAAAGAGAAGCAGATCAACACAACAAAGGTCTGTTCAATTGCTGATGTACAATGTATACGCTTTAAAGTATAGCTGAATACCCCCCTCCCTCTCTCCCTCCCCCCTCTCTCTCTCTCTCTCTCTCTCTCTCTCTCTCTCTCTCTCTCTCTCTCTCTCTCTCTCTCTCTCCTTCTTTCTCTCTCACATTTCTGTCTCTTCCATCGATCATCAATAAAAAAAAAAGGAGTTTTTATCGCAGGAGGACATCGATTGCAGCACTGCAACAAAACAGAGACAACGGTAACCTACGACCAAAAAGAAATGTACCGAACCTGTACCCTCAAAAGCAAAAAAATGGCAGTTCTTCAGTGGAACATTCGCGGTTTGCGTGCAAACCTAAACCAGGCAGAACTCTCCCATCTTTTTACCTCACACACGTCAAATGTTATCTGTCTACAAGAAACTAAATTGCCAACACCCACATTCACATTTAAAAACTATCAAACTTACAACCAAATTAAATATACACCGACAACCAAATCGTCTCTTGGGGGCATCTCCATTTTAATAAATAACCAAAAACAACACAAACAAATACAAATAAACACTACACTTCAGGCAGTTGCGGTCAGGGTCACCCTACACCGTCCTATAACTATCTGTTCAATATACATCCCTCCAAATTATCCTCTTTCTTTAAGCGAACTAATAAACCCCAGAGAACAGTTCCCACAACCCCTTCATCATGTTGGGAGATTTCAATGCCTATAGCCCTCTTTGGGGAAATGAACCAACTGACCCTAAAGGTAAAATCATAGAAGATTTCTTAACAAAAACCAATACTAGTATTTTTAACGACAATTCCCCAACATTTCAAAATTTAAAAAACTTAAACTTTTCATTGATAGATTAAACCCTATGTGATCCAGATCTAATTCCAGACTTTCAGTGGTAGGTCCTGGACGACCCACACGGATCGGACCACTTCCCCATCAACCTAATTCCAGACATTCCACACCGAACTCCTGTCCCGGACCGTTTCAATCTTAAAAGAGCGGACTGGGATGGGATTCACATGGAATGTCTCCAGAAACTCAACCCATCTCAAAAACAAACTTTTGATCGATTTCATGAAACCCTTCTCGAAATTGTTCAAAGACACATACCAAAATTATCCACCAAAACCCTAAAAAAATAAATGTTGGTTCATTGAATACTGCCAAAAAGCTGTTGCAGCCCAAAAAATTAGCTCTTAAGAAGTTCGTCAACTCTAAAACAAACGAAGACCTCACAAATTTCAAAATTGCACTAGCCCAAGCACGCAGAACGGTCAAAAAAACATCTTTTCGCTACTATGTCTCTAAAATAACAACAACACACCAATGCACACAGTCTGGAAGATGATAAAGAAATTAAAAGGTACTAAAAGAGACACAATCACACACATCTTAAAACCAAATAACTCCTTCGCAGAGACAGAAAAAAGTAGCTAACTGTATAGCATCAACCCTCTCCGGAAATTCGTCTACCCAAAATTACAACCCGGATTTCAAAAAAGTGAAAATGTCTTCTGAAAGGATAACTGTTGATTTTACCTCTTCAAATGAAAAAAAACTATAACTGAAGCTTTTCTCTTGATGAAATAAAATGTAACATTGCAGAACTATCAAACACAGCTCCAGGCCCTGATCAAATACACAACGAAATCATCAAACATCTCCCAGACGAAACACTCATATTACTCCTTGATATTCACAACGAACTCTGGCATTCTCAACAATTTAATTTTCCGAACAGTTGGCGTCTTGCCACTATTATACCAATCCCAAAACCAGGAAAAGATCACTCTAACCCATCAAACTACCGTCAAATAGCACTTACAAACTGTTTCTGCAAACTTATGGAAAAACTTATTAACAAACGTCTAATGTGGTTTCTCGAAACCTCAAACTCCTTGTCCAATTTCCAATGCGGTTTTCGCAAAAATCGCTCTACTATTGATCATCTCGTCCGACTTGAAACTTTCATTCGGGAAGCTTTCATTCGGAAAGAGCACCGTGTGGCTAATTATTTTTACTTAGAAAAAGCCTTCGACACCACAAGGAAACATGGTAGTTTAAAAGACCTGCATGACTTGGGCTTACGCGGAAATCTTCCAGAATTTATACGAAACTTTTTGAAAGATCGAGAGGGCGTACCCCAAGGAAGTATCTTATCACCCATTTTAAAAAAAATTAAAATCAATTCTATCACAAAAACCCTTCAAAACAATATTGACTGCTCACTTTATGTTGACGACTTCCTGATCTGCTATAAATCAAAATCCAAAATAGATCACATTGAACATCAGCTTCAGCTTCAACTCCATAAACTGGAAACTTGGGCAAACGGGCACGGGTTCAAATGTTCTACAACAAAAACAAACTGAGCACACACCAGATTTATATTTGTTTGGGGAGAAAAATCCTGTTAAAAGACAAGCTCGTTTCCTGGGCGTAATCTTCGACAATAAACTTTCTTTCCTACCACACTTGAAAGACCTAAAGACGAGGTGTCAGAGTGCTCTCAACTCCTTAAAAGTATTATCCAATCCCAAATGGGGAGGAGATACTGAAATGCTTCTTCAACTTTACCGTTCCCTTTTCCGTTCCAGGCTGAACTAAGCCAGTCCTGTTTAGCTAGAAAATCTTATTACTAATGGAGCTAAGGCCAAATTTTGCGAACAGTATATTCTCAGAAACTAACAAATGAAAACATATGAAACTTAGCCAGTACCTATAGCTAGAAACGTAGTGTTGCACTATTGTATTTTCATTAAGATCAAATGTGTAAGAAGAAAGCACATTTTAAGATAAATTCAGTAGTTTTGTAGGGATCGCCATCATTTGCTTCGACATTGTATATTCATTGCGGAGTGCGACTGCGCCGAAGGATAAAAATAATTTATTACATGAGTTGTGGTGTAAGATCATGATTTATCCTACGAGTGAAATTGCCAAGTTGTAATCACGAGTTTCAACGAGTGATTACAACTTGCAATTTCACAAGTAGGATAAATCATGGTCTAACACCACGACGAGTGTAATAAATTTTTTATACCATACTGACATCAGCTGGCGAATTACGTCCGTACCAACAAAGTTCAAATGGCCCGTCAATTGGACAAGAGGATCCATTCTAGAGTCTCACATGAAAACAACATTTTCATGCCCGTCGAAGTCAGATTGAGAATTGGGGAAAATCTGGATTGTTTTTCTTTACTTTTAGCCACGCTAATTTACAAGTTGTGCAATCCGTATGTCTCCCTCCGCGTCTTCTCACAGCCGGTTTGGAGCGCTCATAGGAGGAGGAGGAGAAGGAGGTGTAGGTTTAGATGGAGGAGGAGGAGTAGAAAATGAAGAAGAAGAGGAAGAAGAATGAGGAGGAGGAGCAGGAGGAGGAGGGGGAGGAGAGGAAGAAGAAGAAAAAGAAGAAGAAGAAGAAGAAGAAGAAGAAGAAGAAGAAGAAGAAGAAGAAGAAGAGAAAGAGGAAGGAGGAGCAGGAGGAATTAAAGGAAAAGGGGTGGGAGAACAAAAAGGTATTGAAAGTAGAATTCTCCTGTAGTGGATTTAGCGCGCACGCCGAACTGCGCCGAAGGATGTTTTGTGTTCAGCGCGTTCGTGTGTAGATATATGTCTAGATCTAGATCTAGATCTAATATAATGTAATCTAAATCAAGATTTAAACAATCATGAAAGTATTGAAAGTAGATTTCTCCTGCAGTGGATTTAGCGCGCACGCCGAAGGATGAGCGTATTTTGTGCACAGTGTCTAGATGAGTTCTAGAATCGAGATCTTGAATCGAGATCTAAATCGAGATCAAGAAGAATCATAAAATGAAAGTAGAATCTAGATCTGTGATAGAGTCTATGTCGATAACCTATAGAATATTGAAAGTGGATTTTTTCTTGCTGTGCATTATAGATTGTAAGATCTAGAGCTAGGCTAGATCTATATGTGAATCTTAGATAGAGATCAATAATGATGAAAGCTTTGAAAGCGGATTTTTTCCTGCTGTGAGTAGATCTTGAGTCTAGAACTAGGCTGTCGGTGAATCTAGATCGAGATTAAGAATCATGAAAGTATCCTTGAAAGTGGAATTTTCCTGCTCTGAATAGATCTAGAAATCTTGGCCAACTTTGACGCCTGTCGGCTGTTAAAAATGTGAATTTCTAAACTTAGATATATCCATGGGCCTAGGTTCCTTCTTTCAATTTATTGGCCTATGTCTTTATAATCCTTCGAGATCTAGGCTAGATCTAGAATCTAGATTAGGTTCTTCTGGGAAGCAACAGTTGGCATGTAGGCCTAACTCTTTTTTTTTAAAGTGATTGAGCTGGAACTTAAGGAGAAAATGCCACGCCTTCGAAGAGGGGGAAGAAGTCTTACCCCTAGAGGTAGTCATACATTGATAAATTCAAGGTAAAGTATTTATGTTTTGTTTCTTTCCTTTTTTCATTCTTTTTCCTCATTTGAACTTTCCTAATACTTCTTTACTATTCCGTTCGTAGAACGGGAACTTTTACCAGTCTTACATTTAAATTTTAGACCCTGTTCAGAACCAATGCCTTCGCCTTGCCCTAGGCGCTTTCCGTACTTCACCTGTAGAAAGTTTACAGACAGAAGCTCATGAACCATCTTTAGAGCTTAGAAGGAAAAAACTCTCTTTGCAGTACGCTTTGAAACTTAGCTCAGTACCCCGAAACCAAGCCCACAAATGTGTCTTTGGCCTTTCCGAAGATCTAAAAACTCTATCCTCCTTAGGAAATAAAGTAAGCCCTTTCGGAATAAGAATCCAGAACGATCTCCAAGACATTGATTTTTCTAAAGCCATAATCGAACCCTTTGCCATACCTCCATGGCATTTAGCCCAACCAAACATAGATACTAGTCTTGAAAAACACAACAAAAAGTCTACAGACAAAACTACACATCTAAACACATACAAACAGCTAATAAATAGATACCCTGAAGCAGAGAAACTCTTTACAGACTGATCCAAAAATGACTCCTCAGTAGGAGCTGCTGCCCTCTCATCGCCACACAGCTTAAGCTTATGGAAACTCCACCCAGAAGCCTCAGTCTACACTGCTGAGGCTACAACTCTTGATATGGCCCTAAATAGAATTGATCAATCAACCAAGTCTACTTTCCTAATCCTTTCAGACTCTCTCTCTCTCTCTCTCTCTCTCTCTCTCTCTCTCTCTCTCTCTCTCTCTTGTCTCAAATCTTTAGAGTGCTCTGACAACCCCGACAACAGAATTTTTAAACTTACGATTAAACTGCATTTTCTACATCAGTCTGGAAAAACTATTACAATAGCTTGGCTTCCAAGCCATGTAGGCATTGATGGCAACGAGGCCGTTGACCAATTTCCCAAAGAATCTCTAGAACTACCTGAAAACAAAAGTAGTAGAATCCCTTTCTCTGACATGAAACCGAAAGTAAAAGAACACATCACATCCTCCTGGTCCCAAATTTGGAATCAACAAATACACAACAAACTCCATTACATTCAACCGAAACTTACGCCCAGGAAACCCCAGTCTCTCCCACGAAGAGAAAACGTAATTTATACGAGATTAAAAATAGGACACACGCTCGTCGCGCACTAACATTTACTCGAAGGAGAGGAAGCTCCTTTTTGCGTGGCGTGCAACACATATTTAACAGTTCGGCACATCCTATTTTAAGTGTAAAGATGTCAAAACTCTTTTTGGCATTGTTGACCCTCGAAAATGTTTAAGTTATGTAAAAAAAATAGGACTATTTAATAGGATATAGAAATATAAATAGTTATCGCTGTCAGTGTATATAATTTAATATAAACATACACTGAAATCAATATTGTATATAAAAATGTAAATAAGTCTTTACCATATTTACAAAAAAATTCATAAATATCTGTCCGTCCTTTTAGCATAATGAGAATATTGTGACCGTGTGCGGTTGCGAACTCCGAAAGACTCTTACTAAAACACGTCTGATTTCGTTGCAGTGAAACCTGTTGGCGCTTAAATGACCAAAGTTGGGTCGATAGTGCCGTAGAACACCTACTCAATCAACCAACAGTAATAATAATAGTAATAATAATGATAGTAATAATTATAATAATAACAACAGCAATGACTACTACTACTGCCACTGCTACGGCGAGACTACTACTACTACTACTACTACTACTACTACTACTACTACTACTACTACTACTGCGACTGCGGCTACGATTACGACTACGACTACTACTTTGTGTTATCTTGCACTACGATTAGGATGACCTTGGTTTCCATTCCGAAACAGGAAGTCATGGACTTGGGTTGTCTAAAAGAGTTTCCAAGGCTGATTTCCTGGCTCTTCCTCTTCCATTCGGTTCTTTGGGATAAGGCATTAAATTCACAGATAGTGCTTGGTAAAATAGCCTGACAGTGTTGAATAAGCCTGTATCCCTTTACCATACGGTAAGTTTACACAATACTACTCCACGACATCTAATATCATACGATATCATTCAATGCCGTACCATACCACTATTTCATTAGTAATCTTATGCAATAAAATACTATAGCAAATGAATGCAATGATTTCAACATACCAAAAATATCATACACCACATTACAGCACATAAATGCAGGTATTACAGCATGCCATACCATACCATACCATACCATACCATACCATACCATACCATACCATACCATACCATACCATACCATAATGCAATTATTTCAAGATACCATAATTATCATACAATATCACACAATAGCATATGAATGTAATTATTACAGAGCACCGTACCACACCATACCGTAACACACCATATCATACCATACCATACCATACCAGATTATACAAACAATGTCACACTATAGCATATAAATGCAATTATCACAGCTGATCATGCCATAGCTGACCATACGACAACCACATTTTTACACCATACCGTACCATACCATACCATACAATACGATACCAGAGAGGAACTCTCTGACCATACCATACCACAATATAACAAATGTTATTATACCTTGACGTAGAAGCCTGGTCTCACATCGCCTTGTAGCGCAGACAAGTTTGTGAAAGAGTCATTGTGAATGCAAGGCAAACGGCAGGTGTTGTCGATAGTTCTGTGTTTAGACAAGGATGACAGCCAGAGCCGAGATGTACTTTAAACAAAACCCATGTGACAACTTTGTTGAATAAAGCCATGACCTCCAACAACCCCCACATCTCCCCCGCCCCTTTTTGGCATTCTTAGCTGAAGTAGATGGAGACCCATGGCTCATCAGCAGGGGTTAAAATCTCTACAATAGTAGAGCAGCTTATTATATTATGAATGAGGAGCTGAGATTTCACTTCAGTTGGAATGTTCTTGTAATTGAGAAAGGGAGCTAGCTGGTAGGTCACTGCATTTACCTTCCTAGTTCTTGTTTATTTTTCTTTGTCCATATGCCCATCTTGCGTGAAGATGCTTTCCAAATATTCAAATTCCTCTACTTGTTGGAGTTGCGGTCCGTCAATTAGGATGTTGAGTTTCCCTGGGTTTCTTCTGACCTTCATAGCTTCTGTTTTTGAAATGTAGATTTTCATGTTTAGATGCTTACATTCCTCATTAATTAGTTTTGTGGTGGGTTTTTGTGATTCCTCTTCATCTGTATTTAATGTACTCTATCTAGTCATCAGCAAATAGAAGCTCGTTCAGTTCATTGATGTTGTCATTTGCTGCTTTCGTGATCTTATCCATGTAAGTGATGAAGAGCAGCGGAGAGAGAACACACCCTTGTCTCACCCCAGGCCTGATGGGGAAACAGTCCGATAGTCCTTCTGTTGATCTTACGGCACACAGGTTGTTTTTATAAAGTGCCGTGATGTTCTCCAGCAATTGTCCTGTTACACCATATTCCTCTAAGACTTCCCAAAGTTGACATCAATTTACCCTGTGAAACGCATTTTCGTGGTCCACGCATACGATATTGAGGTCTTGTCATGTCCAATGGCAGTCTCACACCACTGTCCTAATGCAAAAAAAAAGCGTCAGTACAGCCCTTGCCTTTTCTGAAGCCAAACTAGGATTCATTGAGTTGAGTCTCTTCAATTGGTTTCATTCTCATTTCCAGTATCTTGGCAAACGCTGTATCCACGCAGATGAGAAAGGGTATTCCTCTGTAGGCTCTGTGTTGTTTTTGTCGCCCAGGCCAGGTTAAAAATATCCGCCATAGCCAGAGTTCTCCGAAATGGCCGCATAGTTTGACCTCTTCTGCTGTGATGTTTTCAACGCCTATCGCTTTGTTTGTGGGACTTTTCTTTATAACATGTTCGGTTTCACTGGGCAGTATTGATGGTTCTGGAGTGATTTCTTTCGGTGAGAAGCTGTTTGGTGTTGTCTCTCCTGTAGGATTCAGCAGCTCCTGGAAATAGAGTGTCCATCTTTCCTTAACCTTTGGCTTTCTGAAAAAAGGGGTTTCCGGTCTCATCATTGACTATTTCAGGTGGGTTGAATGGTTTTTCCCGCACCCTCATGCTTTTTTAACTCTCTAGTAAAACTCTCAATGGTCTTCTTTACATTTTGTTTACCAGCCGTTCTCCATATACTGTCCAGGATCTGTTCTTAGCTTCTTTTACTACCCTTGATGTTTAGCGGCGTTCCTTTCTGTATAGGATGTAATCTTCCTCTGTCTTTGATTTCTGCCACGTTTTGAATGCCTTTTTCTTCAGTTGGATGGCTTCCTTCACTTGGTCATTTCACCATATAGTTGTTTTCTTTTTCTGCCCCCTTGTTTTCCTGGTGCCGCACTCTTCTTTTCTTTTAATCTTCTGTACACATATTTTATGCTTTGAAGTGGCTCCATTCCTCTTCAATGTCTCCCGGTTGTTTGGGCAATTTGTGAAATACATCTTTAAAACGTTCATATATCTTTGGTATTGTCATTTTATATTTCTGAGATTTACGACTTCTCGTCGTTTCTTTGCTTCTGGCCTTTCCTGCTTGGTGTTGTGTCAATAGTTATGATGACTGGTCTGTGATCAGTGTCTATGGTGTAGATGGGAATCACTCTTGGGTCTCTGATTTTTCTCAGTTTCGATCTTTTGGCTTGGATAAAATCAATTTGTGATGTTATCTTTAGGTCATTCCATTTGTTCCAAGTTTTAACTTGACTAAAGAACTGAAAGCAACCCAAGCCCCACCCACATTTTGGTCCACCCACCGCCACTGGCAGGGAATAAGATTATGACTTGTAAAAGTTACAATAGAGGCTCGCCATCCGTGAAATCGTTAAAGTCAACAACGGATATGTAGGCCTAGTCTGTTTTAAAAAAAAAAAAAAATTTTAGTAGAGGTTTTACGACGCTCGCAACTGTATATGGTCATATGAGCGCCTGATGTGTAGTCTAGTCAAATGCTGTATAGTGTGTTGGGTTTCCCCAGAGTACACATTGAGGCTGAGAGGACACGCAGATCTTCACCATGTCCGAAGCGACGCCACGAGCAAAAAACACAGTGGTGATTGCTATGGATGGGAGTGAGCATTCATTCTACGCCTTCGAGTGTAGGTTTTTTTTTAATCTTTATTTTTTTTTTACAACCTCCTTCTCACCAATTTCTTCCCTTTTCAATGTCCCCCTCCCCCCCCCTCTCTCACTCTCCTCCCCCTCTCTCTCTTTCT
>NW_004797978.1:83479-85616 GCF_000002075.1 Aplysia californica
AAGAACCTCCCCACAAAGAGAACAACATTTAATTCCTGCAGAAAGTCTCGTACCGAGCAAAATTGAAGCTTAGTTCAACTATGTCACCGCCCTCTCCATAAAAGATAACAGAGAAAAGGGGCCACCTAAAAGGTGGTAGACATGGGGGGGGGGGGGGGTGGTACCCGGACGGTGCCAGAGTTAAATTTTCAAGAAAACAGCCCCCAAAGTTTGGTGACCTCCGAAGCTTGACTGTCCTTTTCAAACTGCAAATTTTAATTCATTTTTTTGCGCCTTTTATCAAGGTTTTTTTTCTGCAAAATCCACACAATTATGAGTATTTAGATGGATATAAAAGGTTTCGAGCTAAATAACCTAACAACAAAATAAACAAATCTTAAAACAAATATATAGAAATTACCCAAGAGGCAAAACGTGTTGGTTTCTTCCATTTCAGTATTTTGGCGAGCGCCTGATTTCACTACGATGTTACACATTATGTTCTTCCTCAGACGGCAGGTCTGGAGCAGACATGGACGGTCATGGCACCCGCCTCCTTCCTGTTGTCAGTCCTCCTGACCATTTTGTCATTGAGTTACTTGTCATGAACAGTGGCGGTGGGTGGACCAAAATTTGGGTGGGGCTTGGGTTGCTTCCAGTTCTTTACCACCAAATAGCAAACAATTCAATAAGAATTAATGATCACGGTGAGCCACGGCAGTTTGAGAACCATTCAAACGAGAAGAGTTGCCTTTGTTTTCCTTCTGATCTTTGTTCTTAGATAAATTCTTGTTGATGGTGAGGACGAAGCGGATTCACCTCCAAATTTCCTCTATTTAGTTTTTATGTGATGAAAAAGTTGCCTTACAAGTAGTTCGACCTGATTTATAACTGTTAAATCTCAGCGGCACAAACACAAACATGCACACACTGCACTTCAAACATAATACTTCTATGAGCTGGACTAGGCTGTGTAGTCGAGTAAGTTGAACGCATCCAACAAAGAACCAATGAGCGCATAGGTATCTGTGTCAGTAGGGGAAAGTGTGTCGTAAACTTTCACCCCATTGTCAGGGCTAGGAGAGCGTGAGCCCTCGCTGCAGTGTTATTTTCCCCCTGTCTTCTACCTTTTTACAAGAACAGTTTCATTAAGGACGGGCTGTGGGAAAAGGGCTCATCTTTGCTGAGCCCTAAAGACATTTGATTGGCTGCTGGATTACTGTAGTTGTAAGCGGTGACAACAGTGATTGGATAAACGAGCAAGCCGCCAAGTTGATCACGGTGTGTTCATTGCGTGCGGTCATAACAGTTTCGACTGCTTATTTCATTATGGAGAAACTTTCATTTATTTTGGGATAGAGTTGGGGGTGGTGGGTGGGGAGAGGGTAGGGGCTCAAGCCCGTGAGCCCTTCACTACCCACCGCCACTGGTCATGAAGCTGTTCCGGCCATCAGTGTATTTTGTTCTACGTCTTTCTCTATTCCTTCTTTTCACTTTATCTTTCCACAAAGCAGCAATATTCCTAGTCTATTTGGTATATTTATGTATTCAAAGAATTCAAATTGTCTCCTTCTGATGGTTCTGATTAGATACTTTTCACATCCTGCCGTTTAAGCACTTAACCATTATTTTTTTTCCTCTATCTTCTTGAGACTATTAGCTCGGTGAGTACGAACATCACATCAAACTTCTACAAATCTGGCAACCAAGGTCTTCTATTGCATCTATCGTTTTAATGCGGCCTCCTATTATCTATTTCGTGATTGGCGTTGACATTTTTTCTTTCAAAAGTTTTTTGCGTATTCCGTCGTTTTCCGAATTCTGTGGAGATATCTACGTCGTACTGATCAGCTTAATGCTCCAACGCCTTCAGAAACCCCTCCCAGCACGCACTTTCCTCTGGGTAGTTTTGTTTTTCCTTTCCTGTTTTTTTTTTCAATTAGAAAAGGGGGTTGGGGATTGGTGGGATGTTGCCATCACGTTTACTAATATATTTTTCTCAACCACGAAACCAGGACAAACGAGCGTGAAATTATCGCAAACTGTATTTGTGACAACAGCTGCAATAATTATGTTGGGTTCAAGGCCTTGTAATTCTTACGGTAGGCTTTCGAAAAAAGGAAAAGAGACAATATATAAGCGGATGCTGGGTTTTTTT
>NW_004797978.1:85716-90716 GCF_000002075.1 Aplysia californica
AGAAACTTTCATTTACTTTGGGATAGAGTTGGGGGTGGTGGGTGGGGAGGGAATAGGGGCTCAAGCCCGTGAGCCCTTCACTACCCACCGCCACTGTTCCCTGCATTTTTGCAGCAAGTTTGATTTGAAATATGTAAAGATTAGCATTTTTAACGTAAAAAGGAAAAGCTTCAAGATACAAACATGATGTATTACCCAGCTCAAGTTTAAGAAAAGAAGAAAGATTTTGTAAAAGGATACAGGCATGCAGATATTTATGACAATGAGAAAAACAATAAAAATAAAAATAACACAGCGCCTATAGTCCTGTCCCCATAGAATTATGCAAATTTAGATGGCCAAATTATGCAAGGCAAATGCAAAATCATGCAAAACTTGTGCAAGTTACCGTAACGCCATTCACGACATGTTTTGCACTTTTTCAACAGCAATGTTCATGTTTCAGATCTATGTGTACAGAAGAATTGAAAACAGAACAAATCAGTAGATTTTTGTGTATTTGGAAAGATACACATCAGTCAGAAAAAAACAGTCAAAAATATAAAACCTCTGTAGCTGTCAGCTGTATAAAGGAAAGCAAAATGTTTTTAAAAAACAACCAACATCTGGACCTCTGATGCTGGCACAGCACCAAACCAGGTACGCCTGGCAAACATGAAATAGCAGCAGACATGAGAACAACTTTTGATGGATTGAAAACTTTGAACATGCTCAAGGAACACAATCCCGAACAGTGGAAATAGCTCATGCATTTCTTATTCCTGCCTTAGGTTTATTCAGGTTCAGTGACCTCGACTATTTATAGTCCTGTACCGAGGACACAGCCTTGGGACACAGTGTTCTGGTGACCTCGTTTCGTAGGTCACGGCTGTGGCAAATTTGCTGATAAGAAGCTCAAACGAAGATTGTTGCATGCGTGGATACTCGTTACACTTCTCCTCATCTTGCATGATAGCGGCAAACAAGTCATGAAACTTGCCACATGGTAGGGTTTTTGGTTGTTGTTTTTTTGTTCTTTTGGTACTTTGTTATTTTGGGGTTTTTTTGCCTTGCCCATTTCTATGAAATGACGCCATCTGATTAGTAGAAAAATGTGCGTATGATAGTGCCCAATAATGTATTACGTACATAATTATTATAATATAACTGTTACATATAGATGTTCAAGATAATTATAGAAGTCAGGATAGATGTGCTTTTGTTGGATAAGTTACAGTCTGGCGATGGCGGACGCGCGCGCGCAGAGAGAGAGAGAGAGAGAGAGAGAGAGAGAGAGAGAGAGAGAGAGAGAGAGTGGGGGGGGGAGAAAGGGAGAGAGGTAGAGAGGTAGAGAGGGAGAGTGAAAGTAAGACGTTTAGACGAGGATAAGGAGACGAGGAGAGGGAGAGAGAGAGAGAGAGAGAGAGAGAGAGAGAGAGAGAGAGAGAGAGAGAGAGAGAGAGAGATCGTCCATGAAGAGTAAACATTATTATTATGATGAGTAGGGTGCTGAGGGAATGGTTATACTATAGAGACTTGCCATTTTTTCTACCAAACTTAAGGCGTCCTTTAACTTTGTCTGATGGGGTTTTGAACAATGCTACTCGCCACATGTTGATCATGCTCTTACTATAAGGTGTTTGTCCAATATCTATGCCGCCTTTTCTCAGCTGCTCTCCTTCTTTTTAAGCATAACCACAGCAAAGCAAGCCTTTTCACTCGTGGCGCCATCATAAACAAATTGTGACTAGTGCCATGTCCGTCTCTATGGACACGTAGGCTCAGGGGCGAAGGCTGACTTGTTTGACAGGGTAATCAAAGTGAAACGGGACCAGATATGGCCTGTAGATATGACACAAGAATCTTACTCGAGGCGGCGACTCTGAGTTGTGAATGAAAACAAATCCGGAATTCATATTGTATGTTCAACCGCCAAAATAATCGGGAAAGTATCTCATTAAATATCAGTTCCAACTAAAATTAAATTTAACTTTAGATGTGAATACATAAACACAAAGCAAAGAAGCAGAGATGTCAGTACTAGATCTATATGTTATAGATCTACCAGTGAGTCTAACTCTTTGGTAGAACATGACAATTATCATTTTTTAAATTATACATTTGGCTGTTTTTGTTAGCCTTCCGCGGCCAGGAGCTGGTGTCATAATCGAGGTCACGATCTGATTATAGGACGGTAAAAAGTCAAGGAAAAAAAGCAAGTACTTGCAACAGTGAAGAGATTGTTAGGAGTTAGTTCCCCTCACATTTGTGAGGTAGACTCGACCAGTGTTAGTTAGCTTACATAATCAGGGCTTGAGATTGATTTTAACTGTGACACCAAAGGGGTGAACAGGGTATATGTGGCAAAGAAACAGCTTAGACTGCTATGCACATGTTCCCTTCAACTATATTGGTGGACTCTTCCAGCCTCACTTTAAGCTTACTTAATCAAAGCTTGCGACTGCTTACGGAGTGGCCCGAGAGGGGTGAGGAGGCTATTTCTGTGGCCGTGAAACCGTTTTGAATGTTAGGCATACTGTTCATTGTTGATTACGAACGTCTTTTGACATTTAATTTAAGAGGTTTACGTTTATGGATGAATTTGACAGCGACAATGTTTCAAAATTAGGAAGGGAAGCAGTGATTATTTGATTATATAGACGCTTCGCCCCTGCGTAGGCTTACCCTGTTTTTTCGGTTGACCCTTTAATTGTGAACAGAATACTGATAATATGTTCAATAGATCCAGTTTTAAGTGTAAATTGATTGAAGGGAGTTGTAAACACTCAAAGTAAGTAGTAATTTAACACCTCACTGTAAATATTCTGTCATCGCGGTTAAATTTTACAAAAAGCGTATTTTTCTTAAATATTTTCCTTCTTTTGAGCCGTTCTCGAACTCACATTTCAGATCAGGCCTTGCAAGTCTGCAAGATTTGTTTCCCTTCGTTGTTCTTTCTGAACTTCATTCGCAGTCTAGATCTCTGTTCTCGTCCCATTCATGCTACTATACTATGTTTTACCGCTGACACTGGCACACTGTTGCAGTTAGCAACCGTAGCATCTTGTCTTTCGTAAATTTCTTTCTGACGTGATCGCTGAAGCGAGACTGCAATAACAATGGAAAAATTTCTAAAGAGCAAATCTGGTCGACATGTAACAGCACACCATCAGCATGCCGAGTTCACTAAGTTGGACGCACGTAAGTCGGGGCAAGCTGTTTTGTTCCTCTTGCGACATCGTGCTCGACCACACAAGAAAATCTTCAGTGGAAATCCCCATGAAAACGGAGAAGCACGCAAAGGCTTTAAAACGAACGCGGGAAGGGGATGGTAGACCAGCCAAGAAACAGCGTACGCTGGAAATTCCTACCCAGCCAACATGTTTCTTGATGAACTATACATGTGTAAAGATCATGTATATATAATATATTTGTGTCCCTGCCGGTCAATATCAGTCATATGAAGGAAATTTCAAAACTGAGTTAACATTATTTTCAAAAACGTTCACCTTTTCCCTACTATTTAAAATAAGAATAAAATATAATATTTGATGAAAATACAGAACTTTTAGTTGTGTGAGGTGAGGGAACACGAAAGGAAAAAATGGCCTCCGAACTTGAGAAACATGTTTCCATAGCAATGAGGGTCTTTAAATCGAGATAGAGGCTTGAAATGTAGCAGGTATCTTGACTATACAACGACAAGATATCTTATAAAAGTAGAAAACTATTCATTTACAGAGAAAAAATGTATGGACCAAACAAAATTTTAACGAGAATGTACTTCACGTCAAATGCAACAAAATATTAGCATTATACCAGGTACCAGACACTAAATTTTCAAAGAAGCTCCGTGTCAAATTCATCTCTTTCATATGAAAGGCCTATGTCTCCTGAGAATTTTGGTACCATACTTTTACCTCTGTCAATGTTTAAGAGAGCGGCAGCTGTTACAATTTAATATAATAATCAAATATTGCTGAATTCGCAAACTGGCTGCAACCCCTCTTTTGACAGAGATAATAAAAGAGTACCAAGTGCACCAAACATCTGTATATTGAAAGAGTACGATCACTTTAACATAGAAATGAAGCCTAATATTTTCAAGATTGTGAGAGCATTACAAATCAGTATGTTATTGCCTCAAACAGGATGATCTGTCGTTATTTCAATAAAAACATCGAGCGTTGTCTCGACATGCGTCGCACCAGCCTTCAGTACTCACGGTACTTTCGCAGAAAGATTCGTGCAAAATAATTCCAAGCCGATGACTTTATTCTAATAGAAAAAGAACTGTTCTTTCCATTGGTACCTTTATTAGCCAGTATTTTACACATTTCGGGTTAAAAATGATCTTTGAAAATAGACTCTTTTTTTCAAGGTATTCTATCTAAACGCCAGAGGCCAAAACTAATAACCACAACGGTATTTTATCATCAATCTTTCTGCAAAGTATTCGAATGCATGGGTGTTAATTTTGAACCCGGGGGACCTCGCATTCCAAAAACTTACACTGTTGTAACGAAGAAAATCTGAACTTTTTCAAAGTGTTCAGCATTTGGTGTTTTATAACCAAAGAGCAAAGAAACAGAGATCTGAACTACCCCCGTTTCACTGAAACCACGTGCTCGAAAGGCTGCGAGTCGGCTTACGTGCCATGTTTACGCTACCTGATTATACGTTTGCAAAAGCACCATAAACACGAGAGCACATACTCACACACACACACACACACACACACACACACACACACACACACACACACACACACACACACACACACATACGCACACATACAAACACACCAACACACGTACACACACATGCACATTGACCGCCTCAGTGGCCTCTTGGTAAGGAGTCCGCTCTGAAAGCTCTAAAACACAATATAAGCGAATTTTTAGAGTCAATCCAATTGTAAAACCGAATGATGAACAGATGATAGCAGCTAGTAGGGCACACCGACACAGTCAGCTGATTAGTTTACGTAAACAAGCTTGAAGTGAGCTAGAAGTTACCGT
>NW_004797978.1:93216-97221 GCF_000002075.1 Aplysia californica
GAAAGAGTCAGGAGCCCAGAGGAGGGGGCAAAGGAGGTGAGGGGGTGGGGGCAGAAAGTGGAAATGAAAGCAGACAACAGAACATTGTTAGAGATCAGGAAAGGATGTGAAAGGAGACAATTTTAGAGAAGAAAATTTTTTTGGTCGCTACCCGGAATCGAACCCGGGACCTTTGAATGAGAGGCCAACACCTTAACCTCTAGGCCACGAGAGCCCCCCTAGAAGTTTTATCAAATGACGACTGAATATATAATGCAAATATAGAGCCATTCATTTAGTGCTACTCTCAAGATTCTTGCATCCCTGTCTGGTATCGATTCGATTTCCCGTCTGGTTATTGACTGCCCTTGCAGAATTGACTTCTCACATCCCATCCCATGCTGCCCCTGCTTTGCAATCACATTAAAAACACATTATAAACAAGAGTAAGAACAAAATTTAATACAGAACTTCCAGAGCGTTGTGAGAGACAAGAAACTGAAGAGATGAAATAAAATATTTCAACATTATGCAACTACTTACGTTTCCTCTGGTCCTCTTTGTGAACACTAGCTCTTGTAACAATGCAGCAGTAGGTTCGCTTTCAAGGGAGAGTGTGAAACTAGATTAGAATAAACAAGCACACTAAATAGGGGTTTTTTTCAAATCCCACACTGACATAAGTGGGGAAACATATATTTTCCTTGATGAAGGCGATTGATTTTACAACACAGTTCACTACGCCAAAAGTAGGCTGAAAAATGTGTAGGCCTTAGCTAACTTCTCACACACAAAAACTTGGGAACTTGAGCAGAAAGGTAAGCAAAAGACGCGGCTGTTAATTTTGACTCTAGTTCAAGGTACGGTAGTCTGTCAAAGCAGCTGTTCTCCTACGAGTACGAAGCGAATAACTAGCTAGAAAAGGTTATCACGCAGGCTATCCCGATATTCCTAAGAAATCCGTTATCAGCCCACAGCGCAGCGGCAGTAACATTTTAGTTGTAGCGGGCCTTGGAGTAACTATTTAATAGTTCCTCCAAGTAGCGGGCCATGTCATGTCGGGGTCATTTTTGGTACTTTTCAGCATACAGTTTTAGGTGCATCCCTGCATTTATGGTAATTATCATTTAATGCACCCAAAGCACGCATTTCTGCCCTTGAGACCCAAAACAAACAACGGACATTGTAACTTGTTTGGTTATTTCGCTGAAGTCGGCAATGCTAAATTGTAAACTGTTTTGGACAAGTGAAGTGTGAATGAAAAAAATCAATATAAAACAAATGACAGGACAAAAATTGTCCAATTTTTGGAACATGAACCACATAAGATTGGTGCAGATACTCAGAAAGGATTATATCTGCGCATATGATAATATGAAGCTGTAATTTTGCAACTTTATCCATCTGGCACACAATTCGCTATGAATAATTCCTCCAAATATAACTTTATGTGTCTAATATATTCCTGAATATTTGCATATTTTCTCTCAAGTGTATCAAAATTAGCCTGAAGTCTCACTATGAAAAAAGTACAAACCGATTTTAGTGCCAGAATACATCTACAATGTAATGCACGAACAGTATCTGTTACATTCTATAAATTCCTTATTTTTCTTAAAACGGTAAGTGTCTAGGTTTTGTAAGTTGACTGAAAAACAGGGATGACTTCTCGTAATTATGCTTATAAGAATAATTCCTAGCTTTCTATTGACACTGAATCAGCACTAGGCTTTTTCAACTTTTATTTTCGTTTCTATAACCATTTTCAATAACTGACAATGTTCGGATTTCTTTATATCCATAAGTGTCCGCGCAGATGTCCGACACAAAAACTAAAAATGAATGTGTTAGCTGCCATTATTTTTATTCCATACTAGAAGTAGAAGTTCATCTCTATAATAACTATTTTAATGAAATGATAACAGAACTAATAATAATAGAAGAAGAAGAAGAAGAAGAAGAAGAAGAAGAAGAAGAAGAAGAAGAAGAAGGAGAAGGAGAAGGAGAAGGAGAAGGAGAAGGAGAAGAAGAAGAAGAAGAAGAAGAAGAAGAAGAAGAACAACAACAACAACAACAAAGTAATCAAGAGCAAGAATGTGCACTAATCCCCCTCCCTTTTTTATCATCTATTAAGGGGCACTAGGTACAGCTGAAGTGAAAATGTTTGTTTGTGCTATAAATTAAGTATACTGGGATTCCCAATAACCAGTATGGGCTAAGAAACAGAAACATACCATTCCAATATGATTCCACGGTCAATTATCTGAATTCTTGAGATGCAATGGGTTCGACAGACCAAAAAACGCGCAAATTCTATGCGGGGATTGTGAAAAAGATTGAATTGATACAGCCTTCATATTTTCACACAGTGTTTCTGTATATACAACCTGCAACGTATTTTCTGTAGTCGCATACTTTTCTTGTAACTGCCCTATTAGTGCAATTTTATATATATATATATATATATATATATATATATATATATATGTGTGTGTGTGTGTGTGTGTGTGTGTGTGTGTGTGTGTGTGTGTGTGTGTGTGTGTGTGTGTGTGTGTGTGTGTCGAAGTCCAACCCCTCGTCCTCGCCGTGGGAGATGGAAACAGGACAAAGTAGGGGATAGCTGGGTCTGGGTGAAGTACTGTGTGACTTTATGTCACTGAGGCGTTACGCTAGCCGTGCAGGCTGACCCGGGTCACCCCGAAACGTTGCTGGCCAACGGGGCTCTGGTGAAACTGCGACTGGCTTAGCAGGCCGGCAGTGGATATTAATATTGCTCAAGAAAATATAAGGAGACACAAACGGACTGATCAAAATGGAAAACGACCTGGCGAGGAAAACGGGCGACGATCAAGAAAAAAGGAAAAAAATTGGGACCTAGTCATTTGCAGCTTAACAAATAAAGAACCTGAGATAGTGGAGTTCATGACCCAGAACAAGATCTCCATCATGGGCATTACAGACATCAGGAAAAAAGGGACAGGTCCAAAAGAGATCCACTCTAACTTTGTCCTCATTTGGAGTGGGGTAAGAAAAGAACAAAGAGCTGAACACGGTGTGGGTTTCATCATACACCCTGACAAAGCAAAGGAAATATTGAATGCAGACTTCATTTCTGAAAGGCTCATTAAAATCAGCATTAGAGAGGGCAAAAAGACCACAAACTACATTCCGGTGTATGCACCGTGTAACGACTCCTACTCAAACGAAGAAAGGGACTCTTTCTTCGAACAACTCTCGGACTTAACTAGCAGCATCCCAGACGAGGAAGACCTTTATGTAATGGGAGACTTCAACGGAAGAGTCGGAGAGAGAAGAACACCGTGGACAAAACGCCTGGGTCCACACATTGACCACAGAACACCATGCAATTATAAAGGCAACCATGTATTGGAACTGTGTGCAGAGCACGACTTATTCATCACCAACACCTTCTTCCTGCACAGAGCCTCTCAGATTTACACCTGGTACAGATCGAACAACATCAGGGTCTCATCTTTAGTTAGTTAGTTAGTAGTATAGGGTTTTACGGCGCTCGCAACTGCGTAAGATCATATGAGCGCGCGAAACACAAGTTGGTTTTGTTCACAACAGTTCGCTGTACAGCTGGCTCGGGTCAGTAGTTAAATCTTAAAATATTTAAAAATCAGTGTAAATATACATATATTTTAAATCTAAAACAATTTTTCTAGTTAACATTAAAAAACATTTATAGTTAACATTAAAAAAATTTAATAGTACAGTTTTACTTTACAATTTGCCATAAAGGCCAATGGCCTTCGTAAAATTCAAAATTTTGCTGGGACCAACGACGGAAAAAATATCTTGCAATTTCTTGCATTTGTAATATTTCCTTCGGATCTCTCCAAAGTCTAGACATTCGGTTAAGATGTGTCTAATGGTAAAATCTGTGTTGCATCCGACACAGAACGGGTTCTCATCTCTTTGTAGGAGGTATTTGTGGGTCAGGGCCGTGTGTCCGATGCGCAATCGAGTAAAAATGACTTCGTCTCTTCTGGAGAGGTCCGA
>NW_004797978.1:97321-99447 GCF_000002075.1 Aplysia californica
TTATTTTTTTTTTTTCTCAAAGAGGGGGTGTTTGTGGAGAAGGGGGGGGGGGGGGCCTTGCATGGGGGATAATTCCCCTTCAGATTTTGCCTTCATTTGTGATTGACCTGTAAAAAAAAATCAACCCTCGCCCCATAGTTTGAGCTGTGTTTTTTTTAAAAAACTTTTCAAATTCCCTAATGTGCAAAAGGGGGTTTCCCCTTTCCCCCCCGGGGAAACTAAATTTCAAAGTTTAAACCACCCACTTCTTTTAGACTGACGGGGGTCCAAAAGCGCCTTCCAATCCCTGTTATCCAATTCAAGAAAAAGGTTGTTGGGGGGGGGGGGGGGGCGGGGCGGGCATCTGTATACTTTTGTGAAGAAACCTTTGGTTTTAAATTTGCCGGAAAACCTCACTTAAGGGTGATTTGATTGAGCTCTGGTTATTGAAAACGAGACAAAATATAACGTATCAGGTCAAAGATTGTACGATATTTGATAATTAATATAGTCTAACTATTTTCCATTTTGTAAGTGATTATACGAAGTCAAACCGACTGTAACAAAGAAATAAAGTAAAATACTAATCGCTGCTCCCCGGCGAAGCCCATTCATTTACCTCTACCCCTCCTCCCCCAACCAAGGCTCCCCTCTCTTCCCAAAGGCGCTCTGTTAGCTCAGTTGGCATCAAGCTGGACTATGGAGCAGATGACCCAGTTCGCCTCCCTGACTTGGTGTTCTTGAACGTAGGTCGTTTTATGATGTTTTTAAGGCTCTCGAGCCATTCGGCTTGGTCCTGTCGGAGACGGAGGCTAGATTTGGAGGTCCCACCTCTAAGTCCACGCGTCCAACAAAATAAGATCATTTCCAGGCCATGCTACTGTACGAAGTTTTTGCGTGGTGTAGAAGCGACTCAAAAAGATCCGCGTCCACCGGCGTCAGACCAGCTAAACTTATTTTTAGCCTAGTGTGTTATGATTACGAGAACAAACAGACAGCAGAGGCGATTTATTTATTTATTTACAACTTTAAAAAAACTAAAAAGCAACAAATTATAATTATGGGAAAAATTGTTGGTAAGTTAGGAGGTTGAGAAGAAGAAGAAAAAAAAAAGGTGGGACTGGGATTCGAACCCACGCTCACAAAAATAATGTTTGCCTTCAAACGCAGACACACTGTTCACTCGACCATCAAAACTTTCATCAGCGAAGATTTCTAGGTTAAGTGCTTTAATTTGATTTTTTTTGCTGTTTTTTTCAGCACAAATCTGCTATTGTACAACATATTATAATGATATACAACTTTATTGATCATGTAAAGTACAATGAAGAAGTAAAAATGTACTTAAAGATGCAAATTTCCTTCCAAAATGAGTCGAATCGAGGCTTTCTTAGTCCCCTGTACGACTGACGAAAAAGCGTGCATGCAAGAAAATCGCGTAGTCAGGCAAAGGCAGTCAATGACTGACAAAAACAAGCTCATTTGCATGTGAGCTTGGCCTGCAAGTGACGAAAAAGCGCAGTGGACGCGGGGCCTTATATAAGCAAATAGTGTTGAAAGGGGCATTAAACCCATACACTTACACATTTCTTTCTCTCCCCCCCTCTTTTCCCTCTCCAGCCAAGTGTGTGAACAAAACCCTGAAGAGCGACAACTACGCCTACCTTTCTGAGCAAGTGCCCGGAGCCTGCTACGTCTCTTCCATGGAGGTGAAGGGCAGAGATAGACCTCCTTGCGTGGCTGGTGTCAACTACGGTTTTACTGGACCGTACGTCTGGCCGAGTTTACCGTCTGCTACATGGAGTGACGTCATCGTCACGTCGTCGATACTGAATGCAGATGCAGTCTGGGTTGGGGAGGGGGGGGGGGGGGGGGGGTTCCCCCCCGTGTTTGCGATAAAAAAACCCTCCCCGAAGGGAATGAAAAGCGTCTTCCCAAAAAACAAAGGCGGCACTGGTTATCAAAAGAACCCCTTAAAAAAAAGGAAAATTTTATTTGGCCCCCCTTTTTTTTTTTCAAAAAAAAAACTTTTTTTCCCTTTGTTTAAAAAAAGGGGAAAAATTTTTTTTCTTTTCCAAGCTTTCCCAAAAAAAAAAAGTTCCCCTGAACCCCCCCGGGTTCCCCCATTTTTTAAGGGCCAAAAAAAA
>NW_004797978.1:99547-104045 GCF_000002075.1 Aplysia californica
GTACCTTTGTGTAGGGTTTCTTGAAGGAGGGCAACATGAATCTGCCTGTCCTTCAGTACTTTGAGGAGTTCTGTTTTTTTGTTCCTCAAACCACAGATGTTGAGTTGCAAGAGGTTGAGGAAACTCTTCTTCTGGTTGGGGATGTAGTTTGCTCCCTTCTCACGCCGAGAGCTTTTCGGTGCCGGTTTAGCACTGTTTCTGTGTGCATCACCAGTAGCTGACTTGTCGCTCAGAAACGAGGCGACGTCCGAGCTCGCATGTAATTTATTTTTTTGTGTCATGGCATTGTGGACTTGGGTGTCTGTGGACTGTCTGCCAACCCTGAGAAGAGGCCATTCATGTTGAGGATAGGAGGGTACTAAGGCATTTCTCAATATTTAAATGAGACCCATCACCAGTCCTTGATCCCCTTCTCTTCATATAATCTTCATCAAAACTGTACTGGTGTTGAAATTTGTTTATCTCGCCTCATCGAGTTGACTTGAAATATGATATGTAGTCAGCAGTTGTCACTTTTGTTTTTAATGGTTTACGTAGACTTTCCCTTGGCAATAAAATATATGCAATCAAAGTAAAGCTTATCAGAATTTGGCATTTTCCTCTCCTTGTTTCTGAAAAACTTTTGGTCAGTTCGGACAAACAGCAGTAGGCCTTTTCAAACTACATGTACATCGCAAGTAGGAAAGGAAACGTTTGTGTAGGTGTCAATATTTTATATTTCTTTGCAGCATGTGTAGAGTGCAATGTGAACCCGTACAGCTGTAGTTTTAAACTTGTACAAGAAGCATTGAAGTTAGCATCACATCCTTCAGTAGGAAATTTCAATAATGGACAAAATGGGATTGATTTGAATTTGACAAACTTATCAGTGATACCTAACAAACATTTCACTAAGGGAGTTTTCTCACATTATGCACTAAATGCTTTTAATGCATGGTCACTTTCCACTGTCATAGAAATTGCCTGTTACTTACTAGTCTCATTTTATTTCATCAATCAATAATAAATGCAATAATTATCGTGTCATAAATCTTTGTGTTATAGTTATTGTTTCTTGTTGGTGTTGTTGCTATTGTTATAAACTGTACAAAAACTACCGTTTTAGTGGTTTGTCTTGGTTTTTAATTTTTGTCTTGATTTTTCATTTTATGTTTCATGCCATATCACGGTTTGGTGGGCTGCTCCACAACATGCCATATCACGGTTTGGTGGGCTGCTCCACAACATGCCATATCACGGTTTGGTGGGCTGCTCCACAACATAGCATTGGATCGAAGGGCAAGAGCCCAGGGATTGCTGGATCAATAACAACAACAACAACAAGCCATCTTTTACCACACTAAAAGTCACAAGGGAAAAAATGGATCTTCTTTCTAACGCCTATCTCCGATAAAACAGGGAACAAAGCAATATCAATTCACACTGTATCAGAAGAAATTTGCTGTCAGTTCGAACCCTGTCGCTTGATTCAGTCAATAACTCCACTTCTTGCTACACCAAGTGTGTTCAGTCATGCTGTTCTGAAAATAATTACATGTATTTTACATGTAATTTGAACAGTTTCGATTGGGTGACCTTCTCTTTCCATATATCTTACTAAGTGTTCCTATTGCCCTAATCTGGAAATGACTTCAAAGTGTCAAAAGTACCCCAAAAAGCTCAAGACAAAATAAGTTAAAAGATGCTTTCGAAATCGTTAGTTAAAATCGTTATCTATTAGGGCAAATAAACTTCTTGATTCTTTTGCTGGCTAGTTATTGTAGGGACGGACAGGCCGCAACCTGCGACTGAGACCAAAGTTCGGTTTTCGGTCCTATCTGTGTTTGTACATAGTGACCAAGATCCTTTTTACATTGATATGAACAATTCTAATGATTGAAATCAGCACCAATCAAAGGAGAATTGCTCGGATAGATCACTCAGAAAAAAATCATAAGAATTGGTCAAGGGATGGCAAAGCTAGAGCGATTTGAATGAATGCAAAATCTTTAAATCGCTCTACTCTAGCTCAAAACAGGAGAAATCTATCTTGGTCAGTATGCGAGGAGAGCGACGATATGATGGTAAAACCTCACTCTAGGACTGTTTGGGGTAATAACCTGTTTGATTTTTATCCGGTGCGTGAATACAGAAATTTACAACAAAGTTACGTATATTGAACTTCAATACAGACTGAAACTGAGGCAGAAACGTATGGAGAGACTGGTCACTCAGCGGGTCACCTATGTCACAAAATTATTATAATATATTTGAGAGGGGACCTAAGTGAGGATTAAAGGAGTGAATTTTATGGAAGACCTAAGTGGGTGCATTCGTTTAGAAAAACTTTGGTCATCCACTTAGGTTTTGTATGTTTTGAATTTGAAGAGTGATCGAGGATTGGTTGATTGGGGTTGATGAATATTAGATCTACTCAGGCTGCCGTTTATGCATAATTTATTTTAATTTCATTGTTTTAAACAAGATATGTGCCAGGACTACCCAAGTCATATTTTTACACTGGGCACCCGATGTCGGGAAATAGAGTTATATATATATATATATATATATATATATATATATATATATATATATATATATATATATATATATATATATATCTATCTATCTATCTATCTATCTATCTATCTATCTATCTATCTATCGAAGTGTTATTCTACACCCAAATTATATATACGAGCCCAGGTCAAAAGGTGACAAATGTTCCCATTTTTAGAATGGTTTATTCAGCACCAACATTGCTTCTATTTACACGAGAAATGTCTGCTCCACCAGAACTGACAAGTTTTGGGATAGTTTTTATCCTCATTTGAACCTTTGGCGAGAAAACAAGCAAATGTTTGACTGTCTAGGCGGTGACTCGTGTGAATGATGACACAATAGTTTCCTTTCAAAAGAAAATTTGAGCATGCGCACTGATGTTTTTCTTGCAAGAGATTATTGATTATTTTTGTAATCAACTAACAAATGCCAAGTTGACTGAAAACTTAACCAACTTTTGGGGGTTTGGGTGTGCATGTTCGTGGTCATCAGTCACATGAGACACTGTGTAGATTTTGCCAATAACTGTCTGTTCCTATTTTGTCATTCATGCTTGATCTGGTTTGTACAAGCTTAGGCAAAGGAGCAGATTTCGCGTTCCAATCCCACATCATAACAGACTTGATGATTCTTCGCAATGGACACTGTAAGTGTCTCATATGACACCACTATAATAACAACAAACGTAACCACACAAAGAACAACAGTCAATATAACAACTAAACAAGTCTGACAGTTATACAAGCACTATTTATTAACGGTTGTTTCGATGGCTTAGGCTGCCGAACTCGTAGCTCTGCAAAACAAGAAACAGGGAAATGTTATTCTAGTAATTCTACAGAATGTCCTATTAAAAAAATAAAATCATACATACCTGCTACTTTGAAACTAAAGTGTGAAAAATGGTATTGGAACAATTTTCCTATAATAATAATGATATTAAATTGCAAGACAAAAATTTCACAGTGAGGTGTCTAATGGGACAAACATAGACTGGCATGATGACGGTTGTGGTCATCAAATCTTGGTGTCATATGAGGCACTAGAATTGGGAGAGTGAGAACAATTTTGTTTTGGTTTACATGGCATTGTTCGAATTGAGCCACAATAAATAACACATTTATTTTTATTGAAAAATAAAAGATTGGGTTTATTGGGCTGTGCTTTAATTGATCAGGCTCAAAAGTGTCTGGTGCTTCACCTGACCACAGCACAATGATGTCATCAACTTCTGGGGATTTTTGTTTCATGCATGTTTTACATGGATGTCTTAAATGGGCTCTAAATTACATGGACTGGAGTAAACAAACTATACAGCAAAGAGCAAAGCCGAGTTTTTATCAAATACTTGAAATCTCTGCCACACGTAAAATTGTATTGTTCACAGCACTTCCTGCTTCTCACACACATTTTGATTACTCATATGGCCTACGCACAGCTTATCAATAACACTTGTTACTTGCAAAACTTGTTACAAGAAATTATTTTTAAAGTGAACACAGTTTTTGCATTAATGCTTCTCAAAAACATGCGTTCAATACGCATAATGTCCCAGTTAGAAAAACCTGACAGACTTGTTATTAAAAGCAATAAATAAAATATTGCCCCAGCTGTAAACATCTAAAAATCTGTAGAAAACACGCGCTTGGATATTTGTTTTTATTACTAGTATTTATTAATGAATTTTCTAGAATACAGCTAGCAGACGTTTACGAAATTGTTGATCTATTACGGCAAATTGATACAAGTCAATGTGCAAAAATAGGAGAACCTAAGTTCATTAGTTGAGGAGATATTTGACAGTTAGTAGCGCCACAAAGTTTTGACCGCACTATAATAATGGCACTCCCCTTGAATCATGCAATCATTGTGTCAGGTGACAAGCGAGAATGAGAGAGAAGAAGGAGAAAAAGAAAGATAGACAGTGATAAGTCCTAGAGATTTTAAAGTCCGAGTG
>NW_004797978.1:104145-106286 GCF_000002075.1 Aplysia californica
GGATTTCGCTGTTCTAGTTTGGGTTTTATTTCATATAGTTTATTATTTTTCTGCTTTTCCCAGTGGCTCTCCCACAGACTGGAGGTGTACTTTTTGACTTTATTTCTAAAGTCAGTCTGTGGGAGAGTGTTTGTCGTTGATCCTAGCAGAAGGGATGAAGCTTTCTTCGCCAGGTCGTCTACCTGCTCGTTTCCTCGGATGCTCACATGGCTAGGTATCCATGCGAACATGATGTTTTTTCCTGTTTCGGATAGTGTATGAATGTTCTGTTGTAGCCGAACTATTTTTGGATCTCATCACAGATCGACTTCATATTAGCGAGATCACGAATGCGGATCACAATCACAGACTCAAGAGCCATCCCCAATGCAGGCCTGGACACAGACCACAGGCCAATCATCACAACGTTGACCACCAAGAAAGAAAGAAAACCAAAAAACCATAAAAGACAGCAAGAGAGACTAAATATGAACAAACTTGGAGATGATCAGGTGTAGGCTCAGATCAGAAGCACGCTAAATGAAAAGCCAGGCTCTATTAACTCTACAATACTAACAGTAGTGGAAGCTTGGGATACGTTCAAAACAAATCTCCTGGGCACAATGAAAGAAGTCTGTGGTACCAAGAAAACAAGAGGAAAACACAGAATAGCAACAGCCTGGTGGAACGAAGAAGTTAAGGATGCTATCAAGGAAAAAAGAGACTGTATAATGTATGGGTCAAGTCAAAAAACGAAAAGGACTACATTAAATATAGATTTGCAAGAACACACAGCAAGAAAGTCCTTAAAACATCAAAAGAAAAGTCATAGACCCTGTAAGGCTAAAAACTAAGTGAAACCTGCAAGACCTCACCAAGAGAGTTCTACAAGAAGATAAAGACAATGAGAGTGAGAGATGAACCCTAAGTACTGTCATCAACGATACTAATGGAGAAGCTCTACACGAAGAGAAAGAAATAATAAAGAGATGGGAAAAATATTTTCAAGAACTACTAAACCCATCAGGAGTACAGGCACAAAACACACAGTGCCCCTTCACCGCCAACTACCCAGAGCACTCAGAACGTACCATCCTGGAGAGTGAAGTGAGAGAAGCACTGAAGACTAGTCCAAAGTAAAAGGCAGCTGGAGACGATGGCATCACAACCGAAGCCATCCTTGCATACGGTGAAACCGGAATACATTGGCTTACAATCATCTTCCAGAAAGCACGGAAAGAAAGAAAAGTACCAGCAGACTGGCAAAATGCGATAGTGGTGCCAATATGGAAGAAAAAGGGCAGCAAGAAAGACTGCAACACTTATAGAGGCATATCTCTTCTCAGCCATGCGGGGAAAATGTATGCAAAGATCCTAGAGCGACGCACTCGCACAAAAGTCGAACATCTTCTCAGTGACGCCCAGTTTGGTTTTAGAAAAGGAAGAGGGTGCCCTGATGAAATCTTCGCACTCCGACAACTGTGTGAGAGGGCTTTGGAATACGACAAAGATCTCCATCTCGTATTTGTGGATCAAGAAAAAGCCTTTGATCGAGTAAATAGAAACAAGCTATGGAAGATCTTAGAGCAGTACGACATCAAGGGACAACTGCTAGACAACATCAGGGCTATCTATACCAACAGCAGAAGCGCAGTACGCACTACCAGTGGAACATCGGACTGGTTTCCAGTAACATCCGGAGTCAGACAGGGCTGCAATCTCTCCCCTCTGCTCCTTGTGATCTACATGGACCAGATTGCAAAGGAGGCCAATCCAGACTCAGAGGCACTCAACGAACCCTCAGAGCTCACGGAATGTCCCATTTACAGGCCACTCGCCTTGCTGCAGACAGACGCCTGTGTCTCCCCGGGACACCCCCCGGTACACGGGGAAGAAAAAAGTAAAGTTAAGTAAGTATATATATAAGTCGATAGGAATACAAGAATCTTGAAAGTAGAACCGAATGAATTGCTCTATATTTGCATGTTATATTCAGTCGTCATTTGATAAAACTTCTCATGATTAAATGTGGAACAAATCATATTCTTTTGTCATTGCTCTTCTTCTCTTTGCTTTCTGTGTGCAGACAGCTGATTTGTTAAATTAAGGTATATTAAGGTGGACAGTTACACATGAACGTACGGACTGCTTACAACTGGGGG
>NW_004797978.1:106386-113234 GCF_000002075.1 Aplysia californica
CACCCCCCGTAATATTACATTGTTCGCTTGTAATGTTATAATGATAAAAATAATATGACATTTATATTGTATCGCGCAAATCAGTAAAACAATCATTGCTCTATGCGCATTGCATAATATTCTTAAAAAACATGCATACACACATACATGCACACAATAATATATGCACTAAAAAATAATAGGTGTTAGCCTGTCCATTTGCCTTCCTTTTGATGAAAACGATATTCATCTATGCTGAATAGAAGTCGAAATACATGTATTAGTGATTGAAGGAGGTGGGGTCACCTGATTTCAGAGGTAAATTTAGTGAGAAAACGGCCGCCAAAGTTTGATAAATTCAATAGCCTGTGAGCCTTTAAAATGGAAAAATCACAAATTTTGTGCATGTAATGCTTGTTTTTCAGTATGGACGTAAAAGGTTTTCAGCGTGAAAAAAGAAATTCAATAAAAGTTCCCAAACCTGTGGAAAAGTGCCAGTTTTTTTCACTTTCATTATTTTGACGAGCGCCTGATTTCACCACGCTGCCTCACAATTAGAGTAAATCATTCAAGGAAAATATTCCATACACTCTTTCTTACAAATAAGGAAAAAAATTGAGACTCATGTCAATGACCAAAGCGCTTTAATTTTTTTTAAGTTACAGTGGAATTCTGATAAAGTCAGAACCCGGGACAGAAAAAAAGTGTTGACTTTGAGCAAGGTTGACTTTATCCATTGTACTACCGGGGTACTGGCCATTGAAAATTGAAGATGACAGCTTCAAAATTATAAAGTAGGCCCTTCTTGGTAATAAACAAGATGTAATCTCAATTTCACGCTGTATACATTTTCTGAAGTTGTCACCAAAACAAGAGATAATGAAAGAACAAAGTGCATATGTAATTGGAGGTGTGTACACCACTTGATCAGGCGAAATATCTCTTCTTGAATGAACTCATCTTAGGATTTAGCCCCAAATTGTTGACTTTACGCAAGGTTAACTCTCAAGCAGTTGACTGTATCAGAAACACAATTACTTAAATAAAGAAGGTAAGAAACGGGACTACAGTGAGGTGTTGACAGTAAGCAAGAGTTGACTCTAAGCAAATTGACAATATCAGGATTCCACTGTATCTGTTATTACTGATCATTTATGCTGAAAAAACGTGAAATTAGTTATCATCAACAAATGCAGAGTTCATCATTATGTCAAAAATATTTTTTCATCTCACAAAAGTGTAATATTACATTAGTTCAAGACACCCCCCCTTTTTCTTACACTTTTCTTACAGGAGCCAGAGACCCCCCTCCCAGGCGTAAGATTATATTTGAACGGCCCCTAAAAACAGTGAAAATAAAATAGAAGCAACGGAAATGTTGTTTCTTTGGAGACTGCTAAGAGTATCGTGGAAGGAAAAGAAATCAAATGAGGTAGTGCTTGATGGAGCCCTCGTGGGACGCTCAATGTTAAAAACAATCAGGAAACGACAAATGCAGTTTTTTGGACTCATAAATAGACATAAGGTTCTTGAACATCTAGCTCTCACTGGCAAAATTGAGGGCTTAGTGAGTAAGGAGAAGGCCCAGAACAACATACTTAGGGAACCTAAACAAATGGGTAACAGGAAAAGATCAGGGAAATGTAGCTTTTTTTTAGAGCATCCGAGCAGAGGAATGAGTGGAGAACCATGATCGCCGATGTCTGTCGCAGATATGGCACTGGACGTAGATGATATATACTACTTTCAAAAGAAAATTTGAGCATGCGCACTGGTGTTTTTCTTGCAAGAGATTATTGATTATATTTGTAATCAACTAACAAATGCCAAGTTGACTGAAAACTGAACCAACTTTTGGGGGTTTGGGTGTGCATGTTCGTGGTCATCAGTCACATGAGACACCATATAGATTGTGCCAATATCTGTCTGTTCCTATTTTGTCATTCATACTTGACCTGGTTTGTACAAGCTTAGGCAAGGGAGCAGTTTCCCCGTTCCAATCCCACATCATAACAGACTTGATGATCCTTCGCAATGGACACTGTAAGTGTCTCATGTGACACCACTATAATAACAACAAACGTAACCACACGAAGAACAACAGTCAATATAACAACTAAACAAGTCTGACAGTTATACAAGCACTATTTATTAAAGGTTGTTTCGATGGCTTAGGCTGCCGAACTCGTAGCTCTGCAAAACAAGAAACAGGGAAATGTTATTCTACAGAATGTCCTATTAAAAAATAAAATCAGACATACCTGCTACTTTGAAACTAAAGTGTGAAAAATGGTATTGGAACAATTTTCCTATAATAATAATTATATTAAATTGCAAGACAAAAATTTCACACTGAGGTGTCTAATGGGACAAACACAGACTGGCATGATGACGGTTGTGGTCATCAAATCTTGGTGTTATATGAGGCACTAGAATTGGGAGAGTGAGAACAATTTTGTTTTGGTTTACATGGCATTGTTCGAAATTAGCCTCAATAACACATTTATTTTTATTGAAAAGTAAAAGATTGGGTTTATTGGGCTGTGCTTTAATTGATCAGGCTCAAAAGTGTCCCATGCTTCACCTGACCACAGCACAATGATGTCATCAACTTCTGGGGATTTTTGTTTCATGCATGTTTTACATGGATGTCTTAAATGGGCTCTAAATTACATGGACTGGAGTAAACAAACTATACAGCAAAGAGCAAAGCCGAGTTTTTATCAAATATTTGAAATCTCTGCCACACGTAAAATTGTATTGTTCACAGCACTTCCTGCTTCTCACACACATTTTGATTACGCATATGGCCTACGTCACAGCTCATCAATAACACTTTTTACTTGCAAAACTTGTTACAAGAAATTATTTTTAAAGTGAACACAGTTTTTGCATTAATGCTTCTCAAAAACTTGCGTTCAATAAGCATAATGCCCCAGTTAGAAAAACCTGACAGACTTGATATTAAAAGCAATAAATAAAATATTGCCCCAGCTGTAAACATTTAAAAATCTGTAGAAAACACACACTTGGACATTTTTTTAAATTATTAGTATTTATTAATGAATTTTCTAGAATACAGCTAGCAGGCGTTTACGAAATTGTTGATCTATTAAGGCAAATTGATACAAGTCAATGTGCAAAAATGGGAGAACCTAAGTTCAATAGTTGAGGAGATATTTGACAGTTAGTCACGCCACAAAGTTTTGACCGCACTATAATAATGACTCCCCTTGAATCATGCAATCATTGTGTCAGGGTAGGATAGACAGAAAGAGTGAGGATGAGCTGACAAGCGAGAATGAGAGAGAAGAAGGAGAAAAAGAAAGATAGACAGTGATAAGTCCTAGAGATTTTAAAGTCCGAGTGAGGCTTGGAGGGGGGGGGGGGGGAGAGATGATGAGAAGGGGAGGGAAAAAAAGAAAGAACGAGAGCGTAGGGGTAGGGCGCAAAATAAAGGAAGATCATAGGGAGAGACACTGCACAGACTCACTGGAGCAGAATAACACACATCCCCAGATTTATAACAGATTCCGAACAAGTTGTATTACAGGGATTTTCATAGAAACTGTTGAATTAATCAGAGACATTTGTTCTGCTAGTTTTAAAAACAAATTTTCATCCAGCACGAAGTCCTGCCTCAACCTCCCTGTCGATGTGATAATAACAAACACTGATTTTTCCACGTGCATCGTTAAACCATTTTGAAATCAGAGTGGCAATTGCAGTAATAACCTATAAGTAATCGAATCAATTGCGAAGAATAACAAAAAATGAAAATTGTGGGACGAAAACGGTCTCTCTCAAATTCTTATCAAATGACATTGACACGGAAATTAACCCATATTTTACAGTCATCATCTTTATTTTTCTTAGTTGCTTCCCTTCAAAGGAACGTAAAGTGTTTATGAAAAGACTTTTTTTCGTGAAATTTATCACACTTTAACGACGCATTCAGACCAAACATTGGTTACCATCCGTCCGTTTAACAGACGATAGACAGAGGACAGTCTGACTGAGTAGCTCGTGGTCAAAGTGTGGACTTCTACATGAACGCTCTTGTTTTGTTGTGGTAAGAACAATATCCATAAAGATCAGCCTATTTCTTCCCCTATCTTGTCTACACAGTGTCGATGTGAATACAACCTTTTAGTTTGATAAATTTTTTAAAAGCTGGGACTTTTTGAGCCGCTGCAGTCAGCACCTAGTTGTCTACCTCCCTTGTTTCATGAGAAGCGAGAAGAGACTGTGACTACTGTGAGCGAGTGAAGTAGCGAAGTGACGGATGGCGCAATGCACACTGCACACAGATTTAATGCGTGACACCATTACGTATGCAGGGAAAGTTTGACCTTGAACTCGCCCCCCTTTTGTAATCGAAGAATGACAGTGCTACACAAGGTATCGAAATCGGTAAATGATCATGCACATCTGCTGTGGTGGGCATTGCTGTTTGTTTGTTTATTTGTTTGTTTGTTTGTTTGCGTAAAGAGAAGCACGTGGACACAGCAATGGTCATTTAGTGGTGGGAGGAATCAGCCAGCCACTTCCTCCAGCGCAAAGAGGTTAGATAGAAAGGTCCTTGCTCAACTCCACAGCGGCCTGTGTATTTGGTTTGAATGAGACTACCCAAAACCTGGAATATGTTTGGAAAACTATGTTGGTTAAACTTTTACGCTTAAATAGCTCAAAATGATATTTAGATCTACACGGTAAATTTTTACTTTCACTCCCACACACAGATGAACTGCTTTGAGGGTCAAATTGCGTTATTAATTAATTTCTTTTTTTGCTGCAGATCAATCTTATAGCCACTAAAACGATTGCTAATTAATTATTTTAAAGAAATGTTCAAACCTGATCGCAAAATATAAAATTATATAAACAGGGGGGGGGGGGCAAAACAAATGTCTGTTATCCCCCAGATTTGGTTACTTCAGGAGAGGGGGGGGGATCAGGGGCCCTCTCCCAGATTGGTCCAAATCGTGCAAATGACTAGGCAATTAGTTATGTGTGATACGATTAAAAACCATCAAATAGTACAAAAACTATTATTTTGCGACAATGAAGTCGATCTTCACGTTCAGCGCGTCAATATAATAGTACAGTAAAGGCCTGGTAGCGGACATCTCGACCCTGGTTGATAAGTGTGAGACGGGAGGGAAAGGAAAAGAAAAGAATACCACAATATGGGAAAAGAAACACTCCATAAGATCTTCTAAAAACAACAAAAAAACTGATCGCACGGACTTTGTTCACCACCCAAGAACAATAGAATAAGCTGCAGTCAACTAAAGACGCAGGGACGAGTCCATTGTACTATCATTCCGGGGGATCATTCTGGAATGTTTATACTTGAGAGGTGCTGGTAATCAGTGGTAACAGCTACTCTGCCGTCAGCTGACAAAACGCCTTTTTTTTGTCCAGAGCAGTTTCGAGAAATCAACTATTTTCGGTTTTCTTACAATATCTCAACTACTTTGCACAGTACATCAATGTTTGAACTCACACCCTAATCAGAATGTCATGCCCTAGGTACAACATAAATTCTGTTTATTTTCTTTAAGAAATAAACAAATAATAACGAAAAAAGGCGTTTTGCCAGCTTTGCCCTGAACAAGGCGTTTTAACTAGAACGCCTTTTTTTAGACGTTCGCTGACAGAACGCCTTTTTTTAGTTGCTGGCACAAAAAAAGGAGTTGTGTCGGCGAACTCTTTAGAAATATATTTAGCCGTATGCCTTATAAGTCAGAATTGGGAGACGGGAGATGGGGCACAGAATCCCTTTGAAGTTTGCTGCCGCTATGTGTGTAGAAATTTCGATTTGTCGCAGGTAAAAACTGATTTTATTTTCGTAATCAGCGTATTAAAGTTTTATAAGAAAAGTGGGTCGCATGTAACCTGATTTCATGCCATATATAAACTTAGCAAACTTTGTTATCGAAATGTCAGGTAGATTCTATGCTGGTCAGCCACTGTGTTCAATTTGACGTCAAATCTGACAGGCCTAGATCTAATAAACAAAACTTAAACATTGACTGGACAATTTATAGGCATTGCGATTTCAACGGGACAGCACGGCACCATGCCCATGGTTCTCGAGTAAGGTTAGGGGTCATTGTGACGTCAAAGAGGTCATCATGTCCGGAGTCTTGTCCACAGAGGTTTATTAGTTAATAGCGCTTCATATAACATATAGAAATCTTCATATGGATGAAAATTAAAAAGAAATTAACCATTTCTCTCCTCCTCCCCCACCCCTCTCTCTCTCTCTCTCTCTCTCTCTCTCTCTCTCTCTCTATCTATCTATCTATCTATCTATCTCTCTCTCTGTCTCTCTCTCTGTCTCTGTCTCTCTCTCTGTCTCTCTCTCTCTGTCACTCTCTCAGTGTGTACCTCTGGCGGTCAGTTCGCTGTCGGTATGGCGCGGCAAATTTACTTTAGGACCGTACAACTCCGCGGTCTGAAGGCGTGAATACTAGCAGGCCAACTATGCTTTGTGTATGTGTATATTGTTTAAAACTCTTTTTCGTACAATACTACTAAGGAATACACATTCAAAAAAGTTGACCCCCCCCCCCCTTACACCCCTACAACAAAGAGAAAAAAACGCCCACCGTTTGTTTTGGTTTTTCAAAAGAAAAATAAACAAACTTATATAAACGGCCTCCTACATTCAGTAGGGGTGAACTGGAACTATGAAATTGATACCAAACTATTTGATACAAATTCCTTGGGTGAAGTGGACAATGCCGTAAGTTCGAGTATGTTATGACTACAACGGTTTGAAGATTGAAGCCAAGCTCATTATTCTAATCACTTTTCTTCCTCTAGTCATTGCAAGCATCCACGAGTATGAGTGGAATCAA
>NW_004797978.1:113334-114777 GCF_000002075.1 Aplysia californica
GGGGGGTGATGAGAGGGGAGGGAAAAAAAGAAAGAACGAGAGCGTAGGGGTAGGGCGCAAAAGAAAGGAAGATCATAGGGAGAGACACTGCACAGACTCACTGGAGCAGAATAACACACATCCCCAGATTTATAACAGATTCCGAACAAGTTGTATTACAAGGATTTTTATAGAAACTGCTGAATTAATCAGAGACATTTGTTCTGCAAATTTTTAAAACAAATTTTCATCCAGCACGAAGTCCTGCTTCAACCTCCCTGTCAATGTGATAATAACAAACACTGATTTTTTCACGTGCATCGTAAAACTATTTTGGAATCAGAGTGGCAAATTGCAGTAATAACCTATAAGTATAAGTAATCGAATCAATTGCAAAGAAAAACAAAAAATGAAAATTGTGGGACGAAAACGGCCTCTCTCAAATTCTTATCAAATGACATTGACACGGAAATTAACCCATATTTTACAGTCATCATCTTTATTTTTCTTAGTTGCTTCCCTTCAAAGGAATGTAAAGTGTTTTATGAAAGGCTGATGTTAGTTGTTAGGGGACCGTACGCCCCAATAGCGCTTGGCGCTAGGGGACCGTACGCCCCCGTAGTGTTTGGCGCTAGGGGACCGTACGTCCTACCTGCGTTAGCCTACGCGTCCACCAAAATAAGATCACCTCCAGGCCAGGCTAATGTACGAAGTTTTTTCATGGTGTAGAAGCGACTCAAAAAGATCCGCGTCCACCGGCGTCAGACCAGCTAAACCTATTTTAGCCTAGTGTGTTATGATTACGAGAACAACAGACAGCACAGGCGATTTATTTATTTATTTACCACTTTAAAAAACTGAAAAGCAACAAATTATAATTATGGGAAAAATTGTTGGTAAGTTGGGACGATGAGAAGAAGAAGAAAAAAAAAAAAGGTGGGACTGGGATTCGAACCCACGCTCACAAAAATAATGTTTGCCCTTAAACGCAGACACACTGTTCACTAGGCCATCGGAACTTTCATAAGAGGAGGGTAAATTAAGCTTCATATACAGTACTGTTTCAGGAAACGCAAAGCGACATGATATATTGAGATGTAGATCTAGAATCTAGGCCTAGATCTAGTGGACCGGCAGATAAGGTCTGGAGAAAACTAAAATTTGGCGGAAAATTGGAGGCACTAAAGATTAGAGAACGTAGATCTAAGATCTAGACACGTCCCTAGCTAGGTCTAACCTGGCCTATTTTTAGCTCCCCCGAGAACGAAATAATCTAGATCTAGATCTAGATTCTAGATCTAGGTCAAGTGCTTTAATTTCATTTTTTTTGTGCTGTTTTTCCGCACAAATTTGCTATTGTACAACATATTATAATGAGATACAACGTTATTGATCATGTAAAGTACAATGAAGAAGTAAAAATGTACTTAAAGATGCAAATTTCCTTCCAAAATGAGTCGAATC
>NW_004797978.1:114877-116634 GCF_000002075.1 Aplysia californica
TCTCTCTCTCTCTCTCTCTATCTCTATCTCTTTTCCTCTCTCTGTCTCTCGCTGTCTCTCTCTCGCTCTCTCTCTTTCACCCACCACTTCTTTTCTTTCCCTCTGTTGTCTCTTTCTAAAGGATGGTTACTATGTCCATGTCCTTTTTTCTATTCAAATAAATTGTCAAACAACCAGACTTAGCTATAAAAAACGTTGAAGTTTTCTGTTCTTGAGATCAAAGAAGAGACAGGCACGCCGTTAGCTCAGTTGATAAGTTGATACCATGCTGGCCTACGGAGCAAGTGGCCGTGGTTCGAATCCCAAACGGGGCGTTCTGAACTTGGGTTGTTTGGGGAGAGGTTTTTAAGGCCCCACACGCATTTGGCTGGATTCCATCAGAGAAGGACGTACAATTTGGAGATCGTATCCCTTAAATAACCTGACAGTGTTGAAAGGGGTGTTAAGAAAGTAACATTTTTGAAAAACCGAAATGACGACCACCCTACCCTGTCACTCCATTCCCTCTTCCCTCGTCCTCCCTTCCCCAGATAGATGCCATTCTGACTTTGAAAGGCGAACGTGAAGACAGGGAGAAGGTGAGCAATATGTAAACAGTGAATTTGCATCTGAACTGTGGTCCTTTTCGAATGTCGTCGTGGCTTTAAAAAATGTATTTTCTTTCCTGGATGTGTCATTAAGTATGTTGGTATCATACTGGAGTTTGAATCCCTGGTTAAAATCCTTTGTGGGATATTCTTCAACCTGAATTACCTTGCTAGTTTTTCGAGGCTCTCTATCCACTTGGTTTGGTTCTGTCTGAAATGGACGCTAAATTGGGAGACCCCGGTCTCTTATAGGCTAATAATTATGACAATGTTTGTAAAGGTGTTATACCCATATCATACCATACCATAATATCATTCCATACCATACCAATATCATACCAGCACCACACCACACCAACACCATAACATACCATACGATACCATACCATACCATACCATACCATACCATACCATACCATACCATACCTTACCATACCAATATCATACCATACCAATATCATACCAACACCATACCAACACCATACCATACCATACCATACCATACCATACCATACCATACCATACCATACCAATATCTTACCAACACCACACCAACACCATACCATACCATACCATACCAATATCATACCAACACCACACCAACACCATACCATACCATACCATACCATACCATACCATACCATACCATACCATACCAATATCACACCAACACCACACCAACACCATACCATACCATACCATACCATACCATACCATACCATACCATATCATACCATACCATGCATACCATACCATACCATACCATACCATACCATACCAATATCATACCAACACCACACCAACACCATACCATACCATACCATACCATACCATACCAAACCAAACCAAACCAATACCAATACCAATACCAATACATATACCAATATCAATACCAATAACGATACCATGTCAACACCATACCACACCTATACCAATACCTATACAAATACCAAAACTGTACCATACCATACCAATACCAATAGCAATACCAATACTAATATCAATACCAATACCATGCCATACCATATCATATCATAACGTAGCGTCCCCACCGTACCGTATATCAACTAACTGCTTTTATGAATGTCTTTGTTTCATGCAACCCATTTTTAATAGGGTGTTTTTCGACCCCCTCTCCTCTCTCTCTCTCTCTCTCTCTCTCTCTCTCTC
>NW_004797978.1:116785-118772 GCF_000002075.1 Aplysia californica
TGTGTGTGTGTGTGTGTGTGTGTGTGTGTGTGTATGTGTGTGTGTGTTTGTGTGTGTGCAGCGGAAATTATTTTCTAATTCGAAACTATAGAAAAGAACAAAAGTAACAAGCAGCCATTTTGCACACGCTAATTCTACATGTATACGATACTATCGCAACAAACGGAGCGTGCAGGCCACTTACTGACGTCGTTCTCAGTTGTCTTATACCCAGTGCACACGGCCATAATCAGTCCCTCCAGCATGGTTTTATCTTTCATGGAGGGGCTAAAACAACAGTTTTGGAACGGTGTGACCGAATTCAACTAAATGCAATCCATTTTTTAAGGTCCCAACTCGAATCGACCGCTTTGTGCCAAAACGCTAGTTTTTGCCTTTTTATGAGGAGAACTTCAGTTAGCGCTGACTGAATTGATTGAGTTGGCAATGTGCACTGAGTACAAGGATTTTTATAATATTCTTCTTAAGTCTTTGGACGGGTATAATACTGGGTGCCCATTTGCATAATCGGATCGGATCGGGTCGATTTATGGCGGCTCTAGTGCACACTACAAAAAGATCCCTGGCGTGCTTCATCAAATTTGACCCAAATATTTAAGCGGAGATAACTTTGACCTCTGGAGACCGTGTAACTCGGTGCAGGGACTGTATCCAGCACCGCGCTGTGTTGACCTACACAAAACTAATCGTTCACAACACAGCTTGTTCCTCCAAGACTGGCTTCATATGCCGACTACCAAATAGTATCACGGTTGTTGCGCTTAGAAATCCCTGAGGCGGGAGCCACCGGCGTCTGTGATATAGTGGTTATTCAAATTCAAGACCCCCCCCCCTCTCCTTATTAAATCAACCAGACCCGATCCGATCCGATCCGATCTGGTCCGATCCTGCTAATGAGCATCCTGTGTAAGGGTGCAGTGAGTCGTCAGAGTGTGCGCAATAGATATTTTTAGGCTTCAAACAATACAATATACTGTAAAAACTGCTTTTAAACGCCAAAGGCGTCTGACGTCAACAATAATGAAAAGCAATAAGCATTCTCTGCCGCCGACAGACGGTCGTATGACAGCGAACGACAAGAAACAGGTAGGACAAGTTATGATTTAGTTATGTCATTTAAGAGCACACGTCTAATCACTGAGCTAAAATTTTGTTTTGAGAGTATAGATCTAGACCTTCTCATTTTTTGCATCTCTCAAGATTTATTTCCTCATTTCAGTAGGCCTAGAGTGTAAATATAATAGGCCAATGACTTTTAGTTTATATTAAAAGCACCGATCATTCTTTTCATCGAAAGGGGGCCCAGCTAGTATTTTATATATTGGTAACTCGATGCTTTGGTTGACGAGACCAACACGCTACTCTTTAACTTTATGAAGTTCACTCTGAGAGACAAATGTGGCATATTTTTATACTTCTTAACTCTATGGTGGACACTTTGAGAGACCAACGAGGTACATTTTACCCCTCTGGACACCCTGAGAGATAAATATTGTACTCCGCCTGTAGCCTATAGTGTGCTCTTTTTGAGAGACAAAATATATGGCACTCCTTAACGCTATTCTGAGCACTTTGAGAGACATGTATGCCATTCTCTAACTCTAATTTCCTTGTCTGCCTTATGTTTTATTTTTAGGTCTATCTATATGAATATGCTTCTAAACAAATCTGCTAGTTCCGACCGTTTGTAATTAACTGGATTTTATTACTTTTCCTGCTGTTCTTAAATAGGCAATTGATAAATGCACAGATCTAGATACATAAATGAAGAAAAAATGGACTAAGTTCAGTAAATAAATGAACTACTAAAAGACGATAAATTAACAATTAATGAGTACGCAGTTTATCCATGCTTTGCTTTTAATGCACAACTGCATGCTCTGCCGTCAGCTGACAAAACGCCTTTTTTTGTGTCCAGAGCAGTTTCGAGAAATCAACGATTTTCGGTTTTCTTACAATATCTCAACTACTTTGCACAGTACATCAA
>NW_004797978.1:119819-121481 GCF_000002075.1 Aplysia californica
ACAGGTGTGGCCTAAATAAGGTAAGGGAGGGGGGTTTAGCTTATTTAGGCCACAGGTGAGGCCTAAATAAGGTAAGGGAGGGGGGTTTAGCTTATTTAGGCCATATGTGGCCTAAATAAGGTCACCCTAAACAAAACTTAAACACTGACTGGACAATTTATAGGCTTTGCGATTTCAACTGGACAGCACGGCACCATGCCCATGGTTCTCGAGTAAGGTTAGGGGTCATTGTGACGTCAAAGAGGTCATCCTGTTCGGAGTCTAGTCCACAGAGGTTTACAAATTAAAACCGCTTCATATAACATCTAGAACTCTTCACATGGATGAAAATTAAAAAAGAAATCGACGATTTCTCTCCTCCTCCCCCACCCTTCCCTTTCTCCCCCCTCTCTGTCTCTCTGTCTCTCTCTCTCTCACAGGCACACACAGCCCCTCCCCCCCTCAAACACATAGACGTTCCCACACAGATACAGACACATACAAATAAAGACGCACACAAACATACACTCAGTCACATACACATAAAGATGCACTCATACAGACACACACAGACACATACACATAAAGACGCACACACACAGATACAGACACATACACATAAAGATGCACACACACACAGATACACACAGACATATATACATAAAGACGCACACACACAGATACACACAGACACATACACATAAAGACACACACTCACAGATACACACAGACACATACACATAAAGACGCACACACACAGACACACACAGAAACATACACATAAAGACACACACATACAGACAAACACAGACACATACACATAAAGACGCACACACACAGATACAGACACATACACATAAAGACGCACACACACAGATACAGACACATATACACATAAAGATGCACACACACACAGATACACACAGACATATATACATAAAGACGCACACACACAGATGCACACAGACACATACACATAAAGACACACACTCACAGATACACACAGACACATACACATAAAGACGCACACACACAGACACACACAGAAACATACACATAAAGACACACACATACAGACAAACACAGACACATACACATAAAGACGCACACACACAGATACAGACACACACATAAAGACGCGTACACAGAGACACACACAGAAACAATCACACTGACTCACACAAAATATACACTCACACACAAACAGAAACACACACTCACTCCTATACACACACATACACGCAGACACACACACTCACACGCACGCACACACACACAAACACACACTCATAAAGACTCACGTACACACACACACACACACACACACACTCACACGCACAACCACATTCACACACACACTCTCACACACACATATTCTCACCCATGCACACATACAGACTCACACAAACAAACACACAGACACACACTCACACAAAGACACGCAGACACACCACACACCCCCACATACACTCACACACACGCGAACAAACAAACAGCCGTACACACATGCACACTCAGGCTTACACACTCACACAACCACCCACACACACACACACACACACGTGCAGACTCAATCAAACAAACACACAGACTCACATACTCACACACACAGACAGAATACTTACACAAAAATACACACACACTCATACAGATTCAAACACACACACACTCACATACACAAAA
>NW_004797978.1:122029-129953 GCF_000002075.1 Aplysia californica
TACTACTACTACTACTACTACTACTACTACTACTACTACTACTACTACTACTAACAACAGCAACAAAAACAACAACAACAACAACAACAACAACAACAATAGCAGCAGCAGCAGCAGCAGCAGCAACACAACAAAAACAGCAACAACAAGTAAGAGATTAGGTTGGAGGTTAACAGTTCATGGTCACAAGCATCTGGTCTTTACGGGCTACTATTTAAAGAATAGTTGTAGGTCCATAATATTCAGACATGGCGCGCGATGTGAGGAGCACGGTTGTGACTTCTCCGTGTAACGTGTAATGTGCACCGGCATGTGACAATTGATACCCTCATCCTACTGGGTCGGAACCGAGGAGGGTGGGAGGGGGGATGGAGGGGATAAGTAAAGGCGTTAATAAATGCACACCAGCAAACAGTTCAGAACTCCTTTGTTTTGTTTTATGCAGTGTGGGATTTGCCGGGTCCTGTTTGTTGTGACAAAAACAGTAATCCGCTCCCAGCCCCCTTGTCTACCGCAGACGAGGCAAAGACGTCTGAGCCAGGCTTCTGCTGGTCTAGATAATCTGATAATTCTAAAAGACTAAACGGCCCACCTCTAGCTGCAATCTATGAAATATAACATACACTTTGTAGGAAGAACTTTTCAACATCTTGACAGATCTGAAAGTAGATGGAAAAGACCTAAGAATCTCTAATAATCGTTACTGGGAACAGTAGGCAGCTATCAGGGTCGAGAACGAGCTCTGCGAATACAGGACAATCAGGAGAGGAGTGCGATTTATAAGGATGTGTTATCTCCGGATCTCTTTGATTTATACAGCAAAATTATACACGGGCCCGACGTTATGTCCTTGGGAAAGGCACATTACACGAATTTTCCTCTCTTCACCCAGGTGGAAATGGGTACCCAGCTATGGACAACGAAAGATCTTGTCAGTATTTTAGTGTTTCAGCGCCTATAAATGGCTGCTTGCACTGTATGCTTCCCAGGAAGTTTAGTTTGCTTCAGAATGCTCTCAGGTCTGCTGGGGTAATAAATTATGAAGCGCATATATCTTGCTGTTGTGCGGGGATTTGCGCTATACAAATGCTATCTATTATTACATGTATAACATCAGCGATATAATATAAGGAGTGAGGGTAGATCTAGGCGGCCACAATATGAAAAACCTAATGTATGCCGACGATTGTAATGATAGCTGAATCCGAACTTGACTGACATAGATAAGCGAAGAGAAGGGGCTGCAACTGAATGCCAAGAACACGAAATGCATGGTGACCTCTAAAAGAGCCTGCACGCAGAATGCAACATTGCGTCTAAAGAACGATAGAATAAAACAGGTCTACCTTGGTTGGTTGCACAATTTTATCAGATGAACACTGTGATGCAGAGATTAAAAACATGAATTAAATATCTATAAAAAGACTTTCAACAAGACAAAACCTCCTCTTTCAAACAGAAATATAGCAATGAACACAAAGATAATAGCCAGGAAAGCGTAGCCAACGTGTGGCCAATCTTATTGTATGAGTGCGAGAGCTGGACTCTAAAGAAGGACACGGAAAGGAGACTGGAAGCCGCCGAAGTGTGGTGTTTAAGGAGAATACTCAGACTCTTATGGACAGAGGGGAAAACAAACAGAGAAGTGCTCCAAAAGGCAGGTTGTGAAACGCTTATGAAAAGAACCACCAGAAAGAGGCAATGAGATTTGTGGACCACATAAACAGGTCAAAATGACTTGAGAAACTGAAGCTGTATGGACAGAAGGGCTGAAAAAGACAGAGAACAACAAACCCAGAAATAGCCTGAGCAACTTTGCGACAAACAACACAACGAGAAAACATGAGCTGAACAGAATGACAGACAACAAGAAAGAGTGGGGTACCATGAACGCCAAAGTCTGCCTACGATCGGTTCGACTGGGAACTGTGAAGTTTAAAGTCTACTTAGTAAGGCTCCTTACCTTCAGACAGGCACGTTACGATTTCAAATGTAATCTATATGTTTTTATATGACTAGAGAAATTTCCAATTTGGAATTTTGCCCGGATGGCGTCTGAAGACTATTTATATCGATTTTATGACCAACAAGGGATCTTTCACGAGCGCAACTTGCACACGGGACGTCAAGTTTTTTTCGCCCTTATGCGAGAAGGCTAGGTGTTCGACTTTACCTACCCTAAGATCAGGAGAGTGGCTGAAAGAGAGCAGTAAGAAGGAGCTAAGAGAAGCAGTACTTGTAGAACGAGTCGGGAGTAAAGGAAAGAGGTGGGAGGGCGGAGATTGGTGAGGGAGTAGGGGGGGGGGTCAGGTTTTGAACCCGGGATCTATTGAACGAGATGCGAACACAGTACCCTCAGACCGAGAGAGCCCCCACAAGAGGGGAATGATTTTTTTCTTCTGATTATATGAAAAATCTAAGGAACAGTGATAACAATATCGGCTGGCCCCCTTCTGCTCCATAGACCGTTCACTTTCTTGTGGTCACAATTTCTGCAACTTTCTCAAAAAGTGACTTGTATGCCCTGACTTTGTCACGCATTTTTATATTTTGATTGACAGCAATATTTTCATGTGTTTTTATCTTCACGCTGAACATTTTATTCAAACCGGCGAATTCCTTTGATCTGTTATGGATTATCATAAGATTACTGACCTGAAAATTCAACTTTATCGTATAGAAGGCATATAGACATTGACATTTTAGACACAACTTTGGGGCGTTAGATCTAGTACGGAAAAAGAGTGCAGCGAATAGAAGTTACTGTGAGCGCTTGAGTGAAATCGAGCAATCAGGTACCCCTCGGGTTCGATTTTCGCAGGACAAAAAATATTCCTGATGGTCTTGAGCATTTCAAATTATGTCTAAATTTGCGCTGCAATAGGTCAAGAGAAAAGTGAGCATTAGCGATGATAATGTGGGCACGAGGAAGTTATGAATGTGAACCGAAATATTGCTGAAATGAAACAGTGTCCCTCTCTTTAAGATAAGCATTGGCGTAGTAGTTTTGAGTTTCCTCATACCCCTTTATAAACGTTATGCTCATGTTCATGTCTCCCCCCCCACCCCACCCCTTCCTCACCCAATCCCCTTACCTCTCCCTTGAAGTGCTGACATTTCAGATCTATTCGTGCACCACAGTGAGAGTTCACCAACATGATGCGATTACCAGCGTTGCTCACTCTTGGGCTTCTAGCCGCACTGTCTTGGACTCTCACACAAGGTATTTCATGTGTCACGCTCAATTTATTGTCAATCTAACTTTCAGTCCCTTTGTCTCATTATTTCACTTCCGAATTAACTCTTGGCCAAATTTACTTCTTTATTCAATTTGATATCTATACATTGATGTAGCTATGAAATTAATACATTAAGTTGCTGTTTATTAAGTTATTTAATGTGTCCCTTTGGAAATACTGTTGCCAGTCAATACACGACTGACTCATTAAATCAATTAACTTGCAATTTTGTCAGTCATTTTGTTAGTCCATTGACCCTGTATTTGTTTCTTGTTGTTTTTGTTTGTTCGTTGTTGTCTTTTAAGTTGATGCGTCACAAATTGAATTAATTAAATGATCTTTCGTTATTAGTCATAACTTAAGAATGGGAATTTATATTTCGTAAATTAATCATTTAAATTAAGTCTGTATGTCTGTTGTCTGCTTAGGTCATTATTTCTTTATAGTGGCTATACTTGACAGTCATTTAATGTTTGTTATACATGTATTAAGGGCTTAGTCAACTAGTCCATTTTTAAGTAATGGAGTTCGTTCAATTAGATTTTTTAAAGTCCATGAATCCTAGAGTGATTAAGACAGCAATCTGCACTTCATTGAGGAAGTTGGTGGGGCAGTTCGTTAGACTGTGAATTAGAAAGTTGCGTTGTTTGACACACACGAAGCTCTGTGTGTAAAAGTGCAGATATTGAACCACCGTGCAAATACATCGCAGGATGAGGCCGCACCATTTGTATAACCACAAGTGACGGAGATTTCACCAGAGAAATATGTAGACGTTTTGAAACAGAAATGCAAAAGTTAAAAGAACTGAAGATTCTTTGTCAGTATGGACATACGGAAATGCGTGTAGGCACTCTCTATTGCCATCTACGGGTATGAATCATGGAAGTCCATGAAGGAAAAGCGATAAAAATCATTTGGGTTTTATACCCAACAAACTACTAAAGGTGCCTTGGTCTCAGAAGAGAACTATTGTCTCAATTCTGGAGAAAACCCCCCCAAAAGAAGTAAAGGTCGTCCTGTTCCTTGACTCAACCAGTAAAAGAAAAACAGATCACTGCGGCCATATAAGGAGAAATAACATTTGTGAAGGAAATGCTACTGGAATACATCACAGGGGAAGCCCGTAAAAGAAGAGATGGAGTCTGGACTTTTCTGTACAAGAAGAGATTAAAAGAATATTGTTTCTTTCAGAGAGGGTCGGGAAGGCTATGCCCCGAAAGGGGCATTCTCTCAAGTTGGGTATTGTATGCTACTAGTAACATGGCAGTCACAAAGCGAGTGGACCCGATGGAGTAAAAAGTAAAATTATTAAAATGTGGTCTACTCAGTTATCTCCCATTTATACTGATATTTTCAATATGTCTTTGAAAGAGCGAATAATACCACTTTCATGGAAATGCTCTGAAATAATTCCTGTCCCAAAGAAACAATGAATACAAAATGTGAACGACCTAAGACCTGTGGCTTTAACAACAGTCCTCAAGAAATGTTTAGAAAAACGTGTTTTGAAAGAACTGAGAAAATCAACAGAAGACATACAGGATAACATACAATTTGCCTATCGTGCCAAGAGGGGCGTGGAGGATGCCATTCTCGTGTTCTTAGATAACATCTACAAACACATAGACACACCAAGAAATTACTGCAGGATACTTTTGGTTGATTTTTCATCCGCATTCAACACAATCCAACCGCACATAATGGTTTCAAAATTAATTAATATGAACATAAACAAGAACATTATAGCTTGGATTCTTGAGTTTTTAACCAATCGACCTCAATATGTAAAATTAAATGGTGTAAAATCCGACATGATATTCACGAACACCGGTGCTCCCCAATTCTGTGTAATCTCCCCTGTCTTGTTTACGCTCTACACCAACGACTGTACTTTTGATAACAAAAACATCCAACTGATAAAATTTGCGGATGATTCCACTGTACAAGGCCTTATAACAACAAATGAGAATGATACAGGGACGTTGTGAATCTATTTACAAATTGGTGTGATAACCACTTCCTTATACTAAACGTAAAAAAGACAAGGGAATTAATAATAGACTTTAGAGTATAAAAAGACCAATTGCAACCGCTATTTATTAAAGATCAAGAGGTGGAGGTGGTAAGCTCTTACAAGTATCTTGGTGTAACAATCGACCACAAACTTGACTGGCATCCCCACGCTGCTCTTGTGCATAAAAAAGTAAATCAAAGAATGTTTCTTTTAAGGAAATAAAGAAGTTTCCGTGTTGACCATAAGATTATGTCCCTTTTTTTTTACCATTATATGATTGAAAGTGTGCTATTATTTTGTGTTTGCTGCTGGGGTGGGAATTGTAAGGTGAAAGATCAAGAACAATTTGACAGAACCATTAAGAAAAACAGATTACTGCGGCCATATAAGGAGAAATAACATTTGTGAAGGAAATGCTACTGGAATACATCACAGGGGAAGCCCGTAAAAGAAGAGATGGAGTCTGGACTTTTCTGTACAAGAAGAGATTAAAAGAATATTCAGCAAGATCTCTGGATATGATTTTATAAGAATGGATGAAATGTATAACTGCAAACAAATAAAAAAGATAAAAAGCATTATAAACGACCCATCACACCCCTTTTTCACACAAATTGTAAGATCACGCAGCGGCAGATATGTACATCCTAAAACAAAGAAAGAAAGATATAAAAGAAGTTTTTTACCCTCTAGCATAAGGCTTTTGTCAGAATGAGCATAGATGTGTGTTGCTCTTAGGGTATGTATCTGTATATAACTCCAAAGGTCTAGTATTTAAATTCCTGCATGTGGTTGAATGATGCATTTGATGTAAATGTACATTTTGTCTGCTTTACGTCTCCTTTCATGTTAATTTTAATGCGAGTAAAATATATAATTTAGATTTTTTAATGTATAACTGCATAGGTTTTTATGGTCCTGTACAGCCAAGGAAAATTTCCCTCTGGGATAATAAAGTACTATCTTATCTTATCTTATCTTATCTTATCTTATCAGACTTCTACTCCTTACTGCGAATAACCTCGCTGTCAGAATACCAACCACTTATCCAACAAATAGCCAGTAAAAGAAATATCAACGACATTGGTAGTGCTATACAAGGGGGGTTCAATAGGTCTTTGGTCTAGGTTTGAAGGAATCATTGTAGAGTAATGAAATTTCGCAAGCCCTTTGATAATTTCTTTGGAACACACCATGCAAATTTTCAAGAAAATCCGAAAATAATTAGGCAATAGTCGGCGTGTTCAATGAAACTATGCACAAAAGCGTTTGTTTTTCTTTGTCGAAGCTGTGCCATGGAGCCTGTTAAACATCGCTCAATTATAAAGTTTTTACACTTGCAAGCAGAATCCCCTACCGACATTTTTCAAGAAATGGTCCAAGTTTATGGTGACAACTGTCCTCGTAATAATACTGTGACATACTGGGTCAGAAAATTCAAATCTGGATTCAGGTCGATGATGGATGAAGATCGTGAAGGACGCCCATCCTTTGTGGTAACTGAAGAGAATGTATCCATAGTGAAGAAACAGGTTCTACAAGACCAACGTATAACTGTTAAATAGCTCTCAAGTGAAACGAGAATCAGTGTAGGGTCAACTGAAACGATTGTCCATGACCATCTTAACATGAATAAGGTGTCTGCGCGCTGGGTACCCCGCCTTTTGACAAGTGAACAAAAGAAGCTGAGGGTTGCGTCCTGCAAAACTCTCCTTCGAATTGAGTCCAATGACACAACTTTCTTTCAAAACATGGCAACTTTGGATGAAACATGGATTTGTCATTTTGATCCAGAAAACAAAATGTCCTCCATTCAATGGAATACCCCTTCTTCTCCATCACCAAAGAAGGCAAAGGTAACACCGTCCAGTGGAAAGGTAAAACTGTCGTGTTTCTAGGACAGAGAAGAAATCGTTATGACTGAATACCTGTAAAGTGGAAAAACAGTCACAGGAGACTACTACTCGGGTTTGTTGATAAAGTTGCGGTCCGAATTGTTGAGAAAAAAACTACAAAAACTCCGTAGTGGGGTCCTCCTTCTGCGTGACAATGCCCCTGCGCACAGCCCACAACACGCAGTCCAGATAGCAGAACAGTGCGGCTTTGAAATCCTGCCACACCCAGCTTATTCTCCATACCTAGTACACTCAGACGGTTTTTTTGTTTTTTGTTTCCTAATCTTTAAAATCCCTCAAAGGAGGTCGTTTCCATGACAGTGAGGACGCCGTTGAAGGTGTTGAAGACTGGTTAGGGGCCCATTCTGGGTTATTTTTTCTGAATGACTTTCGAAAGTCAAATAGAGGTAACAGAAATGTGTTACTCTGCTTGGTGACTATGTAGAGAAATAAAAGTATGTGTGCCAAGTTGCAAAGCTCTATCTTTATTCTTTCATATTTAGACCAAAGACTTCTTGAACCCCCCTCGTATAGTGTCATATCACAGACTCGCAGACGAGAGCAATTTTTAGCGCGCTGTGCTCTCCCGAAAATAACTACATCTATGTGGATACATCGAACAAACTTGTGAGATATTACAACTAAACGTCAATGTTCGTTATAGATTGTGGTTTCTTTCAAATTGTTATACAGTAGTCTCCGCCTAAGATCCCACCGCTTACGATCCCGGTTCGCTTAAGATCCCGCTGTTTGAAGAAAACAGAATTTTTACT
>NW_004797978.1:132959-135037 GCF_000002075.1 Aplysia californica
CCCCTCCTTTTTTTTCCTTCTTAGCTTTTTACATTAGTTAGATGTTGTTTCTCCTACCCTTTTAGAAAATAAAACACTATGTTTATTGTCATTCTGTCTGCCTGTGTTTGTTGCTGCTGTCGTCGTCGTCGTTGTTGTTGTTGTTGTTGTTGTTTTTGCTGCTGTTGTTGTTGTTGTTGTTGTTGTTGTTGTTGTTGTTCCAAGCCTGGTTTCTATGTCTTGTTCCATTTCCTGTTCTCCCTTCTTCTCTTGCTTTCAACTTTTGCTTCCAGGGTGTTTCTAGAAAGACTCGAGGCGCTGGATATGCCTAAAGTACTTCAGTTTCAGTTCAGTTTCATTACTTTCTGGAGAAATGTTGGCATTTCTGTCCACCTATTCTTCATAGCAATCCTTCATTTGTTTGTTTTTCTGTGTCCAAGATATTTTTAGGGTTCTGCTATAACATTTCATTTCGAAAGCTGGAGTCTTTTTGGTCTCTGTGTTCTTTGATAGGCTTTTTATTAATTTTTCTAGTCATTTCATTTTCATTGCCATCTACATCTAAAGTCTCTTAAATGTATTCGTTATATTGCCAGCTTGTCAATCATCCTTTCTTGAGTCATGTTCTACTTCCAGCATTATTCTTTCTGTATATATTAAGTGTAAACAAAAACCAAGGTCATAACAAAATCAATTCGTAGATGGGGAGAGAATCGATTCAAATAATTTCGGGGATCAATTGCAAACGGCAGTTGAAGTGAAAAAGAAACAAGTATAAGGACAGCAAATGCAAAACTAAGATTAAGCCAAATGCACAAACTATATTTACATCCAGTCAATTATCTCTACCTTTAAGAAACAAATTGCCATTCTTTAAGAGGGCTCTAGACCTGCACTTTAACAAAAGTTCAGCGTTTGAGATGTGGTGCTATCGCAGATGGTCAGGATTAGTTGGAAAGCAAAAAAGGCAAACAATGAGGTGGGTCAGATTCTCCAAACAAGACAAAGACAGTTCAATTCTCTTCTGTTCTTGGTTTTTCCACCTTATTCACTAGCACACAGCAATGGGAAGGAAAACAATCTCATACATTAAAATCAGCCTTTAAGGCGTAGATTTTGAATAAGATTGTAAAGGTAATTGAATTTCTATTCATGGAATTGTCATATTATTACATATGATTTGCTTTTTTAAAGCTTCACATTGATATGATAAGAAGAAGTCAAGATTTAGTACAGCCTTGAACATCTATCAGCTGTTCTTTTGACCGCCCAGGGTCACCTGCGGTTATTCCAAAATGATAGGAAGCGATAAAATAACCCTTAAGCAAAAATAGTAACAACGCAAAGTTAGTCAGAAATGATAAAATATTGCTAAAGGCACAAAGTATAGTGAAAAAATTATTATGTTAATGATATTCGCCCAAACATTTTAAAAATATGTTTTAAGTGAATAATTTTCAAGCCTCTTAAGCCGTCGTTCCATATCGAACGATATATTTAGAGAACGGAAAAGAGTTAAGAGAATGAAAAGTTAAAAAAACAACAACAACCCTACAAAAATACTTTGGTCATATGAAACGCCCCCTGACCATTATGAAGGAAATACTTGAAGGCAAGATGTAGTGTAAAATGGCTTAGAGTGGATAACGAACAATGTGGACCGATGGCATCAAGGCAAGGGCTGGCCTATGTATGACAGGCTGTATGTTATAATATTACGTTACCTCTGAGACAGACATAAAACTCCAGGTACTCAAGTATAACGTAATGCTGTTGCTGTAGAGATGTGGTGATAGTACACATCCTTGTCTCAGGCCTTTTATAACAGGAAACCACTCTGAAACTCCGCATTCAAGCTGTACAGCTGATTGTTGCCCTTCATAGGGTTTTGGTCAGTTCAGTGATGGGTGGGCTTCTGCCTTTTCCGTAATCCTCTTTGTGGCTTCACTTTGCCACCTCTCTACACATCCTCTCTGTATCCCCTCTGTATATCCCCTATGATAATAATAATAATGAAGATCATTTCTATAACGCCCACTCCCGTGTAAACACAGCTCTAGGCGCTTTACATAAATGTATGTACAAACAATATTCACGCA
>NW_004797978.1:136121-137368 GCF_000002075.1 Aplysia californica
CCCCCCCGACCCTTTTCCTTGTATCCCTTCTTTACCTACATTCAGACCTCTCCTCTGTACCCTCTCCTTCTGTCTCCAGCACCAGCCTGCACACTGTCCAATACGGCTGACCTTGACGGAGATAGTCCTGCAGTCACACTGGCTCTCTCTATTGAAGACAGCTGTAAGAAAGTCTGCAATTCAATCGCCGAGTGTATGGCCTTTGTCTTTCGCTCCAGCCCCGCTGAGTGCAAGTTGTTGGAGTCAGTACCTACTACAACTGCCACTGTTGGAAGTGTTTATTCCAAGAAGATACAAAGTGGCTCAGGTCTGTCGCTATGCACACTTTGTTTTGCAATGTTTTACTTCTCACATCTATTTTTATCTCGTCTCACCTTAACACACGTCTCTTAACTTCAACTCAGCCGACCTTCTCTCACCCAAAGCCTCCCCGCGTCATCTAAATTTATCTCACCTCACTACAACTACAGCTCACCCAAATCTCATATCCTACACCTTATGTACCCTCCTTCATTCCACTTTCACCACCACTCATTTCTCTTTATTTACCTCAGCCATTTAACCCCATATTATCATCTCATCCTATACTATCTCACATTACCTAATCCCCCTCACTTATTCAATTTCATTTCATTTTCCCTCATCTCGTGTGATCTCACCTCACCTTAATTCAACTCAATTGTTGTTTACTTCACCTGATTTCTACTCACGTCATTTCTCGTTGCACGTCAGCCCATCTAACTCAACATCACTTCAATGTACCTCTCCCCATTTCATTTAACCTCGTTCAAACTCAGCTCATCTCAGATTACCTCTACTCATCTCACATCAGTTAGCTCACTCAACCTCGCTTTACCTCAGCCTGTCTCACTTTAACTGAATTTCATGCAGGTCCCTCTTGTGAGTTCGAGAGATCAGAGAACATGGACGTGCCGTCCTCTGCCAGCTCCACCAGTCTCACCAACAGTGCTAGATCGTGTGCTGAACTATGTCTGGCCATCAGTAACTGTTTAGCAGTCAGTTACAACCCGAATGGAGGCCTGTGCAAGCTCTTCACCTCCACACCAATGACTACAGCCAGTTCAGGTGTCACCTTATATGAAAAATCTTGCAGCAGCTGTAAGTGACGTGTGTGTGTAAATGTGCTTAGTTCTGTACCCCCGCTGTACCCGCTCACTGCACTACCCCACTATAACCCTGTCCCTGTTCTGACCCTTCTGTCTGGATACCCATCCTTCGTCTCCCCC
>NW_004797978.1:137552-140835 GCF_000002075.1 Aplysia californica
TTGAGTCTGTAAAGCCACAGAGTGTGTCTAATCTACTTCGTTCTGTAAATCACACACGAGTTTTGATGTGCTCAGTTCTGCAAGTCCTAACATGATTTTTGTATTTCATGATTTAGCATAGTCTTGGCTTTTCATAACCAATGCTGTGCCCAAGCCTGAAGTTTTTATTGATGTTCGTCCTTCACTGGAGCAGATGGTCTTGACAACATCACTAGGGATGTGGGGTGGGGGGTGATTGCTGATCAGTCCCAATCATTGCCCGGAAACGTCTGTTGCAGTGAAAGCAGGGGATGTGTAGGGCTGCACTGATTTGGGAGGTGAGGTTGTCTCGGTCTTTTCTCAGCTGACGTCCATACCTATCGCATCTGATGCCTCTGTCTTAGAACTCAGCATTTCCAGATCTTATTAAGGAGCGCCAGGCAGCGCATTCTTGAGCAGCTTCTTCCACGGCTGTATGTGAAATGTCACATCGCTTCAGAGATGCATTCGGCACATCTTTCTCCCTTTTTTTCTGCCTGTCAAAAGAGCAGTCTAAGTCTGATTCCCTGTAAAGACTTCTCTGTTGACACCCACCCCTTGGCGCTCATATGACCTTATGCAGTTGCGAGTGCCGTAAAACCCTCTACTATTAAAAAAAAAATTAAAAGAGTTGGCCAGGATGGGGTAGATGCTCTTTAACCTTGGCCTGCTAGAGCACCTCAATGTCCGGGACTCTGTCTTGCCCCTTGACACGAGCAGGGTCCCGAGGTATCTAATTTGGAAAGCACTGAGCTGCCTGGCATTCCGACTGTAGCTAGTTCATGTTTTGCAGGCGTGGAGGAGGAACGGCAGAATTACTGCACTATACACTTTGAGCTTTAAGGCTCAGTTCAGATTAGTTCTTATTACTCGTGTTGTTACTTTGTAAGGGAATTTTATCCCCCATGTTACCTTACATGCGATTTTCTTTACTCACACATTTACTTAGCATTAGCATTGGTTTTCCCTTACTAATGCGGTTTTTCCATTATCCAACACGTTCTGAGATGTTCTTGTTTTTTTTACTGAAAACTGCTAGTCACTACACACCTTTTACCCGGCAATGCCTTCTTTATTTTGCAAATGACTATACGTTATGTTTTGACCTAACAGGACTCGTGCCTTTCACTCCTTAGTGTCTTACGCTTCGTAAGATTGGCATTACACATGTCTTCACCCGAGCATGGATTTACCATTACAAAATTAAATATATAGGCCAATGCTTTTACCTAGCAGGATTTAGCATTACTTTAAAATTAGTGTCTTTAAAAATCTAGCCATAGTTTGTTTTTCTTATATCTTTTTAATGTAAATCGGATTTAGCGTTACATCCATATTTTTACCGCAGTGGCGTCGGTGGCCTAGTGGTTAGGCTATTGGACCCGTAATCGTGAGATTGCGGGTTCGGGGGTTCGAGACTCAGCTTGCTCAGACGTTGTGTCCTTTGGGAAAGGCACTTTACACGAATTTTCCATTTGGCTCAGTCCTTTTGGAACTGGACGTTAAACTCGGAGGTCCCGCCTCTTAAATAACCTAGAAGTGTTGATAAGGGCGTTAAACCTATACCATTTTCACCTTATTTTTTACTAACATAGATTTAGAATGCTTCGTGTTTTAAACCAAAATTAATAGGCACATGTTCTTCTCATTATGCCTCATTTTTAAAAATGTCAAACCAGAGAATTGTTCAGTTTTACTAGTGTTACTGTTAACTCTCTGGTCGAACATGAGTTCAGTTTTGAGCGAATGAGGAAAAGTGTTCGTCTTTAAGTATTTTTACTGACCTCTCATCTGTGCCCAGCTGTGGCGCCGCCTAGTCCTGATTTCACTTTCGAATGTTTCAGCCGACCTAGCAACACTGACCTATACTGATATCTGCCAGAGTGTTTGTCTATTGCTGAATGTGGGAATAACGTGATAGGTAGCTAAACGAATAAAATGACTGACTGGATCTCTCTGGAACTAGAGCTAACAGGCATGTGCAGCGTGTGCTCCAGACTGCTTTATCTTTTAACTTTACAACATGTTACATGTATATTTCGAGTTGTCAATTATTTTTTGTTCTTGTTGTTCTTGTTGGGTTTTGCGGTTCTTATAAATATTTTTTATGGGGGTTGAGGAGGGGAAGGGGAAGCTTTTACTCACAAAATAAGCAATCTCAGTCAAAACCGTCTCTCCAATAACCCCTTTACAATAAATTTAATATTTTGGATTGTGTAATATATGAGGGTTATTTCTCCTCAAATTGGCTGTTTCAGTTAAAATTGTAGAAAAAAAAGTAATTTTTAATTTTAACTCAATTTTACTCTTTGTGTCTTCCAAAAATGTAGTCCGTCATCACGTATCTGACGTTGTGAATTTGCAGTTTCAATCCTAGCTTTTGACTGACTATTAGAGCTACAAGTATGAGTGCTTTCACCTAACAGGATTTTACGTCACATTTGTGTCTGTAGAAATCAATCTTGCCTTAGCTTGGTTTACACGTGTCATTTAAAACTGTAAAACGGATGAAGCATTACACAAGGGTTCAGCATCACCATTTTTATACTAATACAGATTTAACTCGCTTCGTATTTTTAACCAAAATAGGCTCAGCATTACACATGTTCTTCTCATCATGCCTTGACTTTTAAAAAGTCAAACAAAAGTTCAATTTCCTACGTGTTTTTGTGTTTCAGCCGACACAGCTACTTTTACCACCACCGATGTTTGCAACGATAGTGGTAAGTTCATAGCTGAATTGTGAATAGCTGGTTATGTAGCTAACTGGGGACGTCTGTATCTCTTTATCAACATCTTTTTGTAAAACTGTATTAATTCAATTCGAGTGACCCGAGTTTTTGGACTACACACTGGTTTGGGGAAATCATTCATCAGCCAGGATGTTTCTTATGGGATGATGTCATCCTATATTTGTCTTCCACAGCCCTTCCAATTTTTCTCTTGCCAGAATCTGAACGAAAAAACAAAACAGAACAAAAACAAAACAAAACAAAACCCATCCATAACAACTCATCATCAATTAGATTTTTATTTTGTATGTTTGGCAATGACGTATTAAGCGTTTAGCCAATGGGACGTTCACAATCCCAAGTAACACTTACTCCCCTCCCCTCTCTCCTCATGTTTTCAGCTTCTTTCCACTCATTCTCTCCCGTAGGCACCCTCTCCTCTGTCCCATACCTCACTCTTAGCCTCCCATTGACTTGAGTCCTCCCTCACCCCACCACTTCCTTCTTCAACCTCTCACTTCACCCTCCCCCCC
>NW_004797978.1:140935-148236 GCF_000002075.1 Aplysia californica
CCCCCCCCCCCCCCCCCCCTCTGTTCCTTTGGCATTCTCACCCTACTTCTTCCTCTGTTCACACCATCATTAAACAATGAGTGAATACACACAGCAAGCCAGCCGGTCAACCAGCCAGCCAGCCAGCCAGACAGACAGAGAGACAGAGATGTTTATCTGACAAAGCCAATCGCAAGGTGTTACGTCACTATATGTCCTGAAGACCAGACTCACAATAGTTTCGTAATACTCTTACTAAACTAAATAAACATCGCAATGAGTGGTTTGAGAAAAGACCAGAGCAGTCACATAACCTGCCGACTTTTTCCCTCCACAGGTTCCAAGACCACCCCACACCCGACCTTTCTTGTCTCCGTCATTGGTGAGTTCTTGCAGAATCTGCCCCTCACTCAGTCTCCTTAAACCTAACCCTAGTAAAGTCTGTCCTTCATAGAGTCTTTCCTTCATGGAGTCTGTCCGTCACAGTCTTTCACAAAGTCTGTTTCTCATATGGGCATCATAAAGTGTGCCCTTCTACCCTAACCTTAAATTGTGATTTCCTCTTATCCCTTCATCTCAGCTCTCTCACCTTCACACTAGCCAGCTCATTTCAAACTTTAAAAAAACTTCATCTCATTCTTATCTCAACCTCCTATCAAACTCCTATGTTACCCCCATTCACTATTAAATCAACCTGAGGGGGAGGGGGGGGGGCTCTCGTGGTCTACCGGTATGGTGTTTACCTCTCATTCAAAAAGCCCCAGGATCAAAACCTGACAGCGACGAAAAAATAATTATGCTCCAAAATGTTCTTCTTCCACCATCTTTCATGTAGACCTGTTCTGTCATGTGCTTTTACGTCCACTTTCTCCCCCCGACCCTGGCTTCCTCTGAGCTCCTCTTTCCTTCACTCCTAATTGTTTTTATTGCTACTCCTGGCTCCTTGTTACTACTGACTTTCAGCCACGCCCCTGATTTTTAGGGTAGGTAAGATCAAACACCTAGCCTTCTCGCCTCGGTACTGGTCCTAAAATCGATACTAGTAGTAGGCTTTTGCCGCCATCCGAGAAAAGTTCAAAATTAATTCTTACCAAAATTGGAAATACTCTGTTCCGTATTACAAATATGGAGTATGTTCGAAATCGTAAAGTTCTGCCTGGAGGCTAAAGGCCTTAAGAAGTAACAAAAACGGTCACATACATAAAAATCAGTTGCACTGCGAGTTAAAGAACCAACAGCCCTAGATCTTTAAGATCATGCAGGAATATAAAGAAGAAGAAGAAGAAGAAGAAGAATATCTTCGCCATACCCTCACTTCACCTCCGTTCATACAGCCACACAGCAAGGAGGTTATAAATACCCCCGGCCACATGACCCCTTCAACAACTATTTCCGCATAGCCACAGCCCAACAAACCTTATCCTGTATTATATTGTTATTCCCAGCCGATAACCCTGTCTCTACTTACTAAGTTTTGTCCTCAGTGCTAACTCTGATCTTGAGCTGAGGAAAGGGACGAGCGTCGTCATGTAATGGAGCTCTCTCATTCGGTCGTTCTCATTCAAGGACTATCTGCGTGTGTTACCAGATCTCCAGAGAAGTTGCCGTGTTAAAGAAGTGCTAATGTTTGCAGATTGTTCACATTGTTTCATATATCTACTGATGTAATTAACATATTGCATTGTACTTTTAGCCTGCGTGTGATTTACACTTTCTTTATTTTTATTCGTCTGTGTCTACTGATATTCACATTTCCAGAGATGTGTACATTTCATGTGTTATTTTTTTGTTGTTGAAGTGTTTGGATATACCTGTTATAAAACGTTATCCGTACATTTTCAGATATGTTACCTAAAATATATCATTATTTGTATATTTTCCGAAATTTTATCTTCATAAGACATTATTCATTTATTTCCAGAGAGCTTCCCTTTTATTGGCCATTGTTCATATATTCTACTCATAGGCATTTTCCGCTTCTCTCTCTCTCTCTCTCTCTCTCTCTCTCTCTCTCTCTCTCTCTCTCTCTCTCTCTCTCTCTCTCTCTCTCTTTATTTTCAGAGATGTTGTTGAAATTATACCTTTAAAACGTTTTTGTACAACTGAAAGATAAAACCTTCACTGCTTTTTTGTGAATGTTAAAAATGTTTGGATACCCTTCGCATCAGAAAAGCTTTCATTTCCTTCATTGTATTTCTTCATTTCTTGTCAGGGCAGATTTTGCTTCCTTACAACTTTGCTGCTATCCCTTTTAATATTCCTGTCAATTTTTGTTACTCTGCCATATTTTATTATACAAGTGGTAACCTACACACTTCAGAATATTCACATTCTATTGTTCTCCCTCTCGCATATTTTTTGCACCCATTACTCAATACACTAATTTTAATGTTTTTGAACAAAGCTGTTAACCGCTGGGTTTGTCATACAAAAGATTCCTAAATATATACCAACTTACCCACAGACTGATCGACCAGTCTACTTACCCATATATAATTATGTATGACCCCTACTATTGAGAGATGAAAACACACATGCGCATTTATAATCACACACACGCACACACTCACAAACACACACACACACACACACACACATACACGCACGCACACACACACACACACACACACACACACACACACACACACACACACAGTGCCCAGTCATGTATACATACTGTACGAGGATGAGTGCACCATAATGTGTGCAGATCATTGCTGGCCCTGTTTCTCCCACACACGCCCTTTGCTTGCTATAATTTGATTAAAAGTGCTTCGGAATTAACACTGCTTTCGTCTCCAGTGACTTACAAAACTCTATCCTGTCTATTGGTAATGGTAGAATCTATCTAACAGTCGTCTAATGAGTTTAATTACACTTTTCCGCATGCATTATTACTATAGGCGTAGGCCGTCTTGTGCTGATCTCAAGCTAATTGATACTGTCGGCAATTTCAGGAGGGCAAAGTTATTGGAAGGTTATGGTGCTGAGAGAGAGAGAGAGAGAGAGAGAGAGAGAGAGAGAGAGAGAGAGAGAGAGAGAGAGAGAGAGAGAGAGAGAGAAAGAGAGAAAGAGAGAGCAAGAGAGAGAGAAAGGAAAAAGTAAGAAGAGAGAGAGAGAGAGAGAGAGAGAGAGAGAGAGAGATCGAGAGAGAGAGAGATCGAGAGAGAGAGAGAAAGAGAGAGAGAGAGAGAGAGAGAGTGAGAAGACTGCGTTATGTCTTTGGACTCCCTCTCTCTCTCACACACTCTCTCTCTCTCTCGCTCACACACACACACACACACACACACACACACACACACACACACACACACACACACACACACACACACACACTCACTCATTCGTGCAAACATCAAGGACTCAGCGAGAGAAGTCCAGCTCAGTCAATTCATCAAAGTCGTGATTATACGAATCACGGAATCAGCCAACACAGGAACAACGACAATAGTGATAACGATGGTTTTTATGTTACAACAGCTGCTGCTACCGCTGATGCTGTTATTGTTATTGTTGTTGTTGTTTTTGGTATTGTTGTTGCTGCAACTGCTCCTGTTGCTATTGTTGTTGCTGTTGCAGCTATTCACGCTGCTGTTCTTATTGCTGTTGTAACTGCCAGTACTGCTGTTTTGTTGTAGCAGCTGCCCTTGCCGTTGTTGTTGTTGCTGTTGGTGTTGTTGCTGCTGCTGCATCTATTTGTAATTCTGTAGGGGATGACAATGATTATGACGAGAATAATGCTGGAGCCTTAGCTGTTGTACAAGCGACAAGTTGACTCATAGTGATAATGCTATTAATGATAATGATAATGATTACATTGTTGAAGAAGTTGCAGCCGTTGCTATTGTTGCTGCCAGTGGTGGTGGTGGTGGTGGTACTGCTGCTGATGATGATGATGCTGCTGCTGATGAAGATGCTGATGCTGATGATGATGATGATGATGATGATGATGATGATGATGATGATGATGATGTGCCGGCGTAGTTATGAAATTTTGAAATTCCACAATTTTTTGGGGCCTTTTTAATCTTCGGACTGTCAGTGATGATGATGATGATGATGATGATGATGATGATGATGATGATGATGATGATGATGATGATGATGATGATGATGATGATGATGATGATGATGATGTACAGAGCAAACGTTGCTGTTGTAGCTGTATTCGGAGACGTCCTTTGTCTTTGCACTGATAGTAGTTTACCAATGCCTCTGCCAGTGACAACAGATCGGTCTTTCAGATAACCAGACACAATGTTTCCGTTGTAGACTCGTGGCAGTTTATCTAAACTGTTCACACCGGATGTCACCTGTTTAGTTTCGAAAACATAACACACGTATTCCAAGGGATAAAAGTAAGTAACTAACCTCCCAAAAAAGTTTTTTTTAAAACAACAACACCACCAACAAAAACAATAGCAACAACAGAAATCCCAAAATACAAAACAAAACAAAAAAGTTAAAGTCAACGATACAATCTAGTTGCCGGAGACTGTGATACAATAAAGGTACATGGATAATCCACACATTCACACTCGCGGAAATTGCTTCCAGACACACTTCCACCCTCATTCGACGAATGTGCACACATACATACTAATTAATTAAAAGCTTCACTTCCATACGCTCCAATCAGCGAGGTTAATCTTCGATGTCATTCTGTGAGAAACTTTCAATACGGTAAGCATTCTGTCCTTAACCTTGATGTGTGTGACGTTGTCTTCATATTATTTTGACTGTGGCCGTGTCTAGACTGCGACGTTACCCTGTTCAAGTCCTTGTTCTGACCCTGACCTTGTTCTAAAATGAGTCCTCTTTTCCGAAGATGACCTTATGTTCATGACTTTGTCCTTTCTTGAACTAGCTCGCATCGTGATTTTTCTTTTTTAGTAATCTTCTCCTGTCCCTGACGTTTGATTCTAATTCACCCTTACTTAGCTATGCCTGTTACCTTCCTGGGACTTTGACGATTTCCCATTCCATGACGTTGTCTTTCCGTTGTATGTGTTCTCTCTGTGACCTTGCCCTTTCTGTATCCTTGCTGCAGTCATGACCTTACTCTACTTGTGATTTGTCCTTTCTCTGACCGTTCCCTGTTCTCGAGCTTGTTCTAACAATGACTTTGTTTTAGCCTTGAAGTTTGTTTATCAAACCATTTTACTGAGAGTCCTCCTATCCCCACCTCAATTTCTATTGCAGAGCCAGAGAGTTCCTTGGTACTCACCCCCAGCCCATCCCTCCAGACGGGTAAGATCAACTGCTCATCTCATTACTTGCCCTTTTGATCTTTTGTCTGGGAAGGGCGTGGCGGTCGTTTAGTTGGAAACTTGGATGTCTTTTCTTTTTTAGTGCATTATCTATAGCCGCTTTCATGTTTTTGTCGTTGAAGACGACTAGCTTCATTTTGCCCCACATTTTGATGATGAGACGTGTTGGGTGACCAGCATGATTTACGAAGTGATTTTATGTTGTGTGGTTTCTCATTCTTGTGTCATCAGCTAAGCAAATGGTATTGAATATGCACACTCACGTGTGCGCACGTACACACACATACCTAGCTGTTGTTGTTGTTGTTGTTGTTGTTGTTGTTGTTGTTGTTGTTGTTGTTGTTGTTGTTGTTCCTGTAGTGCTGCTGCTGCATTTATTTGTATTTCTGAGGAGGATGACAATGATTATGATGATAATAATGTTGCTGTTGTACAAGCGACAGGTCGCCTCATAGTGATGATGGTATTAATGAAAAAGATAACATTGTTGAAGCAGTTGCTGCTTTTGCTATTGTTGCTGCCGGTAGGGATGGTGGTGGTGGTGGTGGTGTTGCTGTTGCTAATGATGAGGGTGCTCATGATGATGATGTTTTCGGGATCATCAATTTTGAAAGTCTACAGTCTCCAACAGTTGTTTTCTTGTGCCTTTTTAAAAATCTTCAGGCTGTCAGTGATGATGATGATGATGATGATGATGATGATGATGATGATGATGATGATGATGATGATGATGATGATGATGATGATGATGATGATGATGTTTTACAGAGCAAGCTGTTGCTGTCGTGGATGTATTATGAGTCATCCTTTATCTTTGAACTGATACTGATAGTTCACCAATGCCCCTGCCAGTGACAACAGATCAGTCTTTCAATATAGATAACCAGACATAATGCTACCTTTGTAGACTTCGTGGCAGTTTATCCGCTCTGTTCATTGTGGATGTCACCTGTTTAGTTTCGAAAACGTACCCACATATTCCAAGGGATAAAAGTAGGTAAATAACAAAACAACCCCCCCCAATAAAAACAGCGCTCATATGACCTTAGCAGTTGCGAGCGCCGTAAAACCTTATACTATACTAATACTAATAAAAACAACACAACAACAACAACAAAACAAAAAAACAACAACAATAAAACAAAACAAAACAAAACAAAACAAACCCAAAAAAAACCCAAACCCCCAAAGAAGTTAAGTAGATAGTTTGACCTGCCTTTTCAGCTGACTGTGACAAAAAAGCCACGTGAAGAGCAGAAACGACAATAACAATAGCAACAATAATGATGATAACAACATGTCATCACAACTGATATCTCAGTCTCATGAACCAAAAAATAAGAAAAAAGAATTAAAACAACATCACCACCAGCAGAAGCCGAAGCAGGAATACACAATAGCAATAACAACAAAAACAACAATGACCCCATAAACAACGACAAAAAAACAAAAACATCAACAACAACAACATAGCCACCACTAACCACGATAAACAAACCTATATCATCTGATCTCTATCTCACCTGGACAAGTTTGCTGAGTCGCGTCAAGTTAGGGTGGACGCTGATCTCATAGGCCAGGGTACCCACACACGTGACCCCGTCCCCTCCCGTCTGATCAGGGCACGTACAGTTTCGTTCTCCCGGACCCAAGGTGGTGCAGTTTGCCTTCAGGGAAGGAAGACAATTGGAAAGAAAGTGAAGGTGCATGATAAATATACTCCCGACCTCTCTGTCTCTGTCTTCTCTGTCTGTGTTCTCTGTCTGTCTGTCTGTCTGTCTGTCTGTCTGTCTGTCTGTCTGTCTGTCTGTCTGTCTGTCTGTCTGTCTCTGCCTCCATCTCTGGTTCTTTGTATATCTTTCTCTCACTATGTGTGCGTGCGTGTACTTGAGTGTGCGCGGGCGTGTTGTGGGTCTGAAGATAGATTGATCTGGGTTAATTTGTTCTCTCTCTTTCTTACTTTCTTTCGTCTTTTCTTTCTCTCCCTTTCTCTCTCTTTCTCTCTCTCTCTCTTTCACTCTTACACACACACACACAACACACACGCACACA
>NW_004797978.1:148336-152432 GCF_000002075.1 Aplysia californica
CCCCCCAAAAAAAAACACAAAAAAACAACCCAAAAAACAAAACAACAACAACAACAACAAACCCCCCCAAAAACAAAACAAAACAAAACGATTAAAGCAAACGATACTATCTAGTTGCCGGAGGCTGATGCAATAAAGATACATGGATAATCCACACATTCACACTGGGGGACACTGCTTCTAGAAAGAAAACATTCATATAATCAAAACACTTCCACGCCCCGTCGACAAAAGTGCACACATACATACCAATTAATTAAAAACTTCACTTCGATACGCTCCATCAGCGTAGTTAATTTTCGATGACATTCTGTGAGAAACTTTCTATACGGTAAGTGTTCTGTCCTTAACCTTGTCGTGTGTGACTTCATTGTTCTGGTTGTGGCCATGTCTAGACTGCGACGTTACCCTGTTCAAGTCCTTGTTCTGACCCTGACCTTGTTCTAAAATGAGTCCTCTTTTCCGAAGATGACCTTATGTTCATGACTTTGTCCTTTCTTGAACTAGCTCGCATCGTGATTTTTCTTTTTTAGTAATCTTCTCCTGTCCCTGACGTTTGATTCTAATTCACCCTTACTTAGCTATGCCTGTTACCTTCCTGGGACTTTGACGATTTCCCATTCCATGACGTTGTCTTTCCGTTGTATGTGTTCTCTCTGTGACCTTGCCCTTTCTGTATCCTTGCTGCAGTCATGACCTTACTCTACTTGTGATTTGTCCTTTCTCTGACCGTTCCCTGTTCTCGAGATAGTTCTATCAATAACTTTGTTTCAGCCGTTAAGTTTTGTAACTAAACCATTTTACTGAGAGTTCTCCCATCCACACCCCCATTTCTATTGCAGAGTCAGAGAGTTCCTCGTTGTTCAACACGAGCCCATCCCTCCAGACAGATAAGATCAGCTGCTCATCTCACTACTTGCCCTTTCGATCTTTTGTCTTGGAAGGGCGTGGTGGTCGTTTAGTTGGAAACTTGGATGTCTTTTCTTTGACTGGTGCATTATCTATTGCTTCTTTCATGTTTTTGTTGTTGAAGACGACTAGCTTCATTTTGCCCGACATTTTGGTGATGAGACGTGTTGGGTGATCAGCATGATTTACGAAGTGATTCTATGTTGTGTGGTTTCTCATTCTTGTGTCATCAGCTAAGCAAATGATATTGAATATGCACACACAGGTGTGTGCTCGTAAACACACACACACACACACACACACACACACACACACACACACACACACACACACACACACAAACACACACACACACACAAACACACACACACACATAGACACATTTTTTTTGGTAAGTGTTTTACTGCGTTCGCGACTACATAAGGTCATGTGAGCGCTTGGGACACATTAAACTTTTTCAGTTGGCAGGGAATTTTTAATTTTGACCGGGTGGCGCCGAAGACTAATGCTATCAATTTTAGACCACCAAGGGATCTATAACATGCGCAACTTGCACACGGGACCTCCGAGATTTTTAGCCCTTGTCGAAGAAGGCTAGATCTAGGTGTAGACCTGAATTACCATAAGATAAGGGGTGTGACTGATAGACAGCAGTAAGAAGGAGCCAAGGTGTGGAAGTAGGAAGGCTGCAGAAAGAGTCAGGAGCCCAGAGGAAGGGGCAAAGGAGGTACGGGGATGGGGGCAGAAAGTGGAGACGAAAGCAGATGACAAAACATTGCTAGAGAGCAGGAAAGGAGGTGAAAGGAGACAATTTTGGAGAATAAAATGTTTCCGTTGCTACCCAGATTCGAACCCGGGACCTTTGAATGAGAGGCGAATATCTTAACCTCTTGACCACGAGAGTCCCCAAGGGATACTTAACGTGCGCAACTTGCACAGGTGGCCCGGGATTTTTCGCCCTTATTAGAGAAGGCTAGGTGTTAGACCTGGGCTACCATAAGATCAGGGGTGTGACTGAAGAACAGCAGTAAGAAGAAGCCAAATAGTAGCAGTAGAAAGGCTGCAAAAGGATCCAGGGGCCCAGAAGAGGGGGCATCGGAGGGGGTGAGGGCAGAAATTGGAGACGAAAGCAGACGACAGAACATTGTTAGAGAGCACGCAAGGAGGAAAAAGGAGAACATTTTGGATAAGATACTTTTCTGTCTCAATCGAACCTGGGACCTGTTGATTGAAAGGCGAATACGTAACCTCTTGACCACGAGAGCGCCCCCCCCCCCTATCTTCGACACTTACATCCGTATTGTGCTGCACGTGTCTGCTACTACCACTCCCGCACACTCCCCCCCACCCCCACCCCCTACACACATATAGATAGATCGATAGATCGATAGATAGATAGATAGATAGATAGATAGATAGATAGATAGATAGATAGATAGATTGATTGATTGATTGATTGATAGACTTTACAAGCCTTACGAGCCACCGCAAGCCGTTTGGTCTTCGTACTCATACTTAGCCACGCCAATAATATTTTGCCTACAGGCCGAGGTGGCGCAGTTCATTTGAAATTGCTTCATGCGACTTTAAAATGTCATTCCAACTTTTTTTTAAAGATATTTGTTTAAACCTCAAAATAATAGCATTTTCATAATCAGCACAAATCAGGAGAAAATCGGCAACAAAATGATGCTAGAAATAGACCAAACTCGCAGAGACGCTTGAAGAGAAAAGATAATCAAGCAGCCACCAAGTGAGTACCGTGCGCCATGTGCAGTATGTACCTCTGAAGTCCAATTCGCTGGAGGTATAACTGGGGGCAGTGCATCGGGGTTGGACTGTATACGGCCAAGATCTATCCATCTACATGTCTTAGCTATCTATCTACGTATAAATCCACCTACCCTTCATCGGAAAATCAGGTCCTTTCCTAAAATGACACTCCCCACCCCCCCCCCCCCCCAACCCACCCATGTGGTCCCCTTATCAATGGACAAAACTTCAAGCAGTACTAATGAGCTTGCACACTTGGAGTCTTTACCTCAAAGAAGTCGATCTGATCAAGAACGTTGTCACATCTTTCATCAACAGACACAACTGTCACCAGCGATCCAAGAACCACAACGACTGTTTCGGACAGCTCTGTCGACCTTCAGATGTTGACGGTGTCCAGTTCACAGACACCAGCCATTTTATTGACAACTGTCAGTACAGTGACACCTGTAAGTACAGTGACACCTGTCAGTACAGTGACAACTGTCAGTACAGTGGCACCAGTCAATACAGTGACACCAGTCAATACAGTGACACCTGGCAGTTCGCAGACATCGAACTACCCAAACAGTAGCGCCACACCACAAGAAACTGGGTCTGCGGGACAGAACAGAGGAGACAACAATATACAATACAGTAAGTGCGGTTCATATGTGTAGGTCGAGTTGTAAAGTGTCGTTGCTCTTGTCAGCCCGAGCGGACTGGTGCTGTCTCGCCTAACTGCAGGGTTTGCCCTCTGAAATTACTAAACGTCGTCCATCCTTTCTTGTTATGAACCCCGTGCTTATACTAATTATGGCGACCGTCAATGCTAAAGGACCAGCCTCTGTGGGGTAGGTGTCAGGTGCTTGGCTTTCGCACGCAGGAGATCAAGAGTTCGATTCCTGAGTGGGGAGAAATTTTCATCGAATATCTCGGTCTTTCTGTGGGATGTTGTTTGCCTCTCAGCCCAGATGGCCCAGATAGGAAGGAAGCCCATCTCCTAAATGATAAAAATTGTTTCAATGGGGGCGTCAAAGCACCAACATAAAAAAACACTACTGCAGCACCATACTAATAATGCCGTACATAGCTGTAAAGCATGAATCCTCTATTTTACTAACTCTTCATGACGTCCACCATTGTTTGAAGAGACGGTATACCATGGCATTTGTGACACAGAAATAAGGAATATGTGAGAATATATTATTATCATAATAACGTATGAGACAATAATCACCCTCAAGAAATATAATAACCATGCTAAGATTACAATTCATGATGTATGTATTGTCTCTATCATTATTGCACAAGTGCTTGTGTATCATTGAAGTCTAGCCATATTCGGTTTCGCGTCTGAGTATTCAACATGTAATTCTCTATGCTTGACATGTGCAGTATGACGACATGGGTCTTCTCCATTATTGTCTACCCC
>NW_004797978.1:153144-165673 GCF_000002075.1 Aplysia californica
TAGTAGTAGTAGTAGTAGTAGTAGTAGTAGTAGTAGTAGTAGTAGTAGTAGTATGACTCCTATTACCATCATTTTTGCCTCTCTTTCCATTGTGACAACCAGGCGAAACAATCGCTCTGACATCATAGCCAAGGACGACAAGAAAGCTGACCACCATCCACCTAAGAATGAGCCAAAGCCAAAAGTGACAAGGCCAAGCACGTTCTCCGTCCGGCGGGCAGCCTTGAGAGACAGGCCTTTCCACCTACCCCGCGCCAAAATCCTGCCCTGACGGGACACGGCTCCAGCACAACAGTGGAAGAATTGCGGGGATATACGTCATCAAATAATGTAGACCTTGAAATAACCAGAGTTTTTTTTTTTTTTGACTTTTTATTTGGTCACCCTCTGTGGCCGTTAGGCGTTGAGTGGAGATGCAGTTTTCGATGGTGGGCCAACTCTGCAGTTGTCTCAACTGGGATGTTATAAAATTGTCTGGGCTCCTTTTACCCCCTCATTCCGTCTTTTGTGCAGCCTGCCTCTTCCTTTATCGCCTGAGTACTTAGTGTTATAGGCTCTTGAGGCTGGCTGGTTAGGTGGCATTCGTATTAGGTTGCCAAACCTTTAGTTTATTCTGTTTTCTTGCTAGAGGCAGGCAAGACCCCGTTCCAATAGTTGCACTTAGGTACTTCTTTTTTTTCTCTACCAGTCTCGTCTTGAAATGGGGTTCTGTGGAGACATTTCTTCTAACATGCAGCGATTTTGCTTTCATGTGTTTTACATGTACGTAGGGTCCTGGTCTGGCACTGGTAGCAAAATGTTGGTATACATTGAAGTGATGAGCTGTCTTTGTGTCCACGAAGATGTTTGAATGAGATAGACAGGGTGCGAGCTGATAGGTGACGGTGTTGGCTTTTTGAGTTGGCTTTTCTATTTCTCCGTCTATGGGCCCGTTTTCAGAAGAAAAAAAATCTTGCGAAGATATTTAATTTCAAACTCCTTGACCAGTTACAGTTGTCTAGTATTGAAATGAATATTCTGGGGATTATGTGTTCGGCTAACTATTATAACTTCTGTATTTTATTTTGTTTATTCTCTTTTCATATTTCTCGCAGCTGTTGTTCAGGTTGGTGGTGTGATTTTTTTGTTGGTTTGCTCTTCTCCAAAAAGAAGTTCACTTAGGCTTTCTTGGCTTTGGTTTGGGTTTGCGTTATTGTGTCCATATGTATTATAAAACGCATCCCCATCTTACTCCTAATCTAACTTTAAACAAGTCTGTGTTGTCGTCTTTTGTTCTTACTGAGCTTCTGCTGTTGGTGTATAGAGCTCTAATGTTTTCTAATAGTTGTCCTCTGAGACCATACATTTCAAGTGTCTTCCACAGTTCAGCTCGGTTCACTTTATACCAAAAGCTTTCCTCTGATCTATGACGACGACCTTGGCTTCCTTGTTGTACTCCATGGTTTTCTCGCACATCTGTCGTAATGTGAATACAACATCCGTGCATCTTCTTCCTTTGCAGAATCCGAACTGAGCTTCTCTTAGGTTTCTCTTTGCTATAGGTCTTATCCTTTGTTTTATTGTTTTGGTGTATGCTTTCCATGGCACCATTGTGGCTTTCTGGTAGTCTTCGGGGCATTTCCTTTATTCCCACGTTCTACCGAAAATTCGCCTCAGCCACAATGTACACCTGTGCTTCCACAAACTTTTATGGCTTTTGCTGAGGTGTCATCTGGTTCTGGGACTTTGCAACGAAAAAAAACTGTAATTGAGAAATACGTTATCAGCGAGTGTCGACAATGAAGTAACATTGAGTCGTTTGCAATCTTTTATATGTGTTCACCTTTGACTGTGTGTGTTAGTGAGAGAGTTTATAACATTATATACTAGTACATGTATACAATTCTATATCAATAACTAAAAATTCGGAATGTTTGTTTTGGTTGTTGTTTTTTTAAAATCAGGTTCTTTTTCAATGGAGGAATGACCAAATATATCGTAATATCGACTTTGACAGGCAATCTGTCCATAATTTACAAATTACATTTAGTCCAAACTGATTTTGGAAATGATGTGTTTATTGTTAAATAAGTTTCGGTTATGATTAGCAAACATTTGGACACTCACAATATGCAGGGTGATCCCCCAAAAAACGTTACAACTTGTTTAGTAAATATCATCCTCCATACTGAAGTTTTGCGTTTCAGATTTGAACATAACGTTTGGAAGCCAAAAGGAATTTGTCTGATACACATTTTAGATAAGTCCATTGAATGGTTTTGCTCTATATAGATCTAGTGCATAAAAAACAACGACCCATTTTCAACCTTGTCGCCATTTTCATAGCATGACGCAACAGTTCGCATTATAGCAAATCAGAACTGAAAAGTTCTTTTTAAAATGACCACTTCAGGTCGAACATGCACCATCCGCAGCCCTTTAAATGTCACCAGAGTGCAGATTTCAGAAGCCGAGTCCCATGAGACGTCTGTCTGTAGACGATCTGCAGCTAGGACTTTCCTACACATCAACAGTCTGCATTCTCATGGCATACCTTAACCTACGACAATACCATGGTCATCTTCGCTGGGCCGAGATGACATGGATCAGAGCGTGGCAATGTGTTCATGATTCCTCGATTGTTTTGTAAAGAGGGATCATTTCCTCGATGACATTTGGTTTAGTGCAAAGTCCATTTTCACCCTGCTGGAAATGTTAACTTAAAAAATGCTGTCTATAGGGCACCCCCACTCTATTGTCTCTAGAAGCCATTTCTTAGTAAACATGTACGGTGTATGTGGCTTTAAAAACTCATGGTTTAGCAGGTCCTTGTGTTTGGGCACCACTGAACATTTAGAACGACGCGTTAAAAATGTGTTGAGTCCAAAGGAGGGAATGAGGAGCACTGCTTCTAGGAATTTCCGAATGAAATCGTTAGGTTTTTAAAACTTTGTAAAAGATATTAAATGTTGTTTAAATGTCACAGGGATGGAAATTTAATGTCAAAGAGAAAATAAAGAAAAGGGTCAACTAATCTTTTTACGACTTCCTTTACAAGATTTTTAAACACTGGTGAACATTGCGTTTTTGAGCGCTTTTTTCTTTCAGCCTTTTCCGTTTTCAAAACATGTTTATTCTTCGTGGATTCTAGAACAATTTTTGCGCGAGATATTCAGAAAAAAAGTTGTAAAGTTTCTTTGGGATCACCCTGTATTAAATTTGTATGAAAATGGTTCAAGTACCTAATAGATCAATGCACTCTATGCCCAGTAATACAGTTTGACAAAATAGTTGGTCAACCTTTATGTCGTCGTAGTGGAAAACTGGGCTACTAGAAAACATTCCAGACTAAGTTTTTAAAATATTACGTTTCCGTGAAGTCCAAAATATAATGTGTGATCTACTAACTTCACTATGTAAGTTATTGCGCTGTACTTTTCATCAATCGTACAGAACCTTTCTATGTTAATCATAAAAAGTATAAATAAGATGTAAGCCTGGGTGTTTTTACGCCCCCATCGACACAATTTAGATGTTAGGAGGCGGGCTTTGGCCCTGCCTGTCAGGGCCAGCCCGGGCTAACAGGAATACAAAATCCCATAAGAAAGACAGAGATTATCCGATAAAATTCTCCCCACACGGCAATCGAACTCAAGTCTTCAGTTAAAATGTATGGTGCACGTGATAAATGGACGTATAGTCTCGATTGTGCTCACTTTGATGGCAATATATGCCGCCGTTTACGCAAAATTCGGTATCACATGAACAAGCCACCAAGGCGAAAGCTTAGAGACTTAGATCGTGCCAGGGCTATGGCATGGCTGCAGGATGGAGATGGAGCCCGAGAAGTTGCCAGAAGGCTTGCAGTGTCGCACTCTGTCATTGTCCGCCTGATGCAGCGCCATCAAGCCACTGAATCGGTCCAAGAACGCCCACTTGCAGGTCGACCAAAGAAAGCCACTCAGAGTGTTTCCTTAACTTATGTTGAAATCCGTATGAACCATTCAGAGATGAAACAAGATCTAGAGAGTTTGAACGGGAGTCTCGTTTGTTTCTTCACACTTCACTGTCAGAATGATGCCAGCTGTGTAGTATACTAGCTAATATTATGTAAAGATGTGCCACACGATGCTCGTGTGAAGGAAACACGTCATGGGTTTAAATATGTGTCACATGGTGTCGAGTGCATCGATCTAATATGCATACAGATGTCTCACATGAGTACTTTCAGTATCAAGGACCTAAACTAACCCCCCCCCCCAAAAAAAAAAAAAAAATTAAAAAAAATTAAAAATTAAAAATTACAAGAAAATAAAAAATAAAAAATAAATCAAAACATTGTCCAAACACCACCCAAGACCCAACCTGTTTTAGTACTGAGGACGTGCGTGCAGTCTCCATCCTGTCGAAAACGGACATTTATTCGTAGGTCCTGCATGGTCTTTCTGGAGTTGTTTCACCAAAACTAGATCCAAATTCGCGTTCCTCGGTTTTCCCGAAATGTCTGACCTCCATGCCGGCAGCGCACAGTCTGTGAATGCTCTCAGCTGACAAAAGCTGGAACAAGATACCGGCAGAGATATTCACTACTGTCAAGGATAGATATAATAGTTTTAATCTTTGCTAATGTACTCAAGCATTGCCACGGCATAAACATCAGGTCTATGTCGCATGCCAAAAAAGTAACAGGGTATGTAAAACGATCCTACTCGTTTCCTTGCTTTCGTTTACATTTTAGATCATTGGATCTTTTAGCAAAGTTTTATTGTTTTAAACTTGTGTAGTTGATTGTAATAATTATAATAATAATAATATTCTGGCGAGCAAAAGAAAATGGGCAGTTTTCAAATCGGTGCTGTATGAGTAGTCTCGCGAATTTTGATTTGGCGATTGACATGCTATGCTTGCGTGACTTTAGAAAGTCGGTCAAAACAACATTTGATTATTTTGTTGTTGTAAAAAGTGTTTACAATATGTTTGGCCTAAAACATGTTTTCTCGTTTTTTCTTGAAAGTTTACAAAATGCCTTTACTTTTATTCTTTATTCGTTACACACTTCAACGTGTGTCAGGGAAAAGGCCGTCAGAGTTTTGGGGTTAGTTCTTTTGAATTTTTTTAAAATACGATGCCTCGTCTCAGTGATGCGCAACGTCAAGAAGCTCTTGGCATGCCGAGAGCTAATGCAACGGTTTCTTCTGTCGCTAGAGCTTTCAATGTTGAGAGAGATACGATCCAAAAGCAAAGGATACACTTCAAGCAAGTGGTTCGGTTAGTGACACTCCAAGGTCTGGTCGTCCTCGTGTCACTACTGCTGTTGAAGACAGAGTTCCACACTTGCGGGATCGGTTTCAAACAGCTTCTAAAACTGCCAGAGATTGGCCTGGGCTTAGACCAATCAACAGCTTCACCGTTCGTCGACGCTTGAAAGCCCACGAAATCGTTGCCCGACCCCCAGCTCGACGCACTCGTCTCCTCCAAAGACATCGTCATGCCAGACTCCACTGGGCAATGTCTGCACCAGTGATGGCTGAACCGCTAGTGGAATAGAGTGATATTTTCTGACGAGTCCAGATTTGTTTTGGAACGCCACTATGGAAGGCAGAAAGCCTACCGGAGACGTCATAAACGTCATTTACCTCAGAGTGTAAGTGCTGTTCCTGACAAACTTAGCATTATGGTAAGGGAATCCATAACCAGTACTGATGAATTCGACCAAGTCATTATCGACGGTAATCTGACTGCCCGGAAATACATCAAAGACGTTCTCTATCCACACCCTCTGCCGTTTCTGGCTCGCCACAGGAACAATCTCGTGTGCCGACAGGACATTGCTCCAGCACACCGTGCCTCTGATACCCAGAGATTCGGCCACCCCCAACGACAACCCCACAAGTGCAACAATCATTAACGAATGCTTGGAATTATATTCTCCAGCAATTTATCCAACGACTTGTGCAATAAATGAGTCAGAGATGTACTGTAGTCATCAATGTTGGTGGGAGTTACACCCGTCACTATTTTTGGGATTTTGAACATTCGAATCGGTGTTATGAGTTTCTAAATAAAGGTGTGTTTTTGATCGTTTTTCTTAGTTTTTTGTCTGCCCTTAATGAAAAAATGGCAAGCCTTTCAAAATCCATTGGCAATACGTCATTACTACGGTAAGGAACGGAAATAATGCCCAGAACGTAGTGTGCCCACTTTCTTTTGCTCGTCAGTATATAATAATCATTTTACCGGTACTATACAACGAGTACACAGTAAGGGAGGAGTTCCGCAGAGGTCCGACCCTAAGCGTGACAAGGTCCACGGAGCAAACTAGATCTATACTACAGTTAGGGTTAGGGCTTAGGGTTAGCGTATATAGGGTTAGGGTTAGGGTAAGGTTAGGACTAGGGTTAGGGATAGGGTATAGGGTTAGGGTTAGGGTTAGGATATGAGTTAGGGTTTAAGGTTAGGGGTAGGGTATACCCCGCTCAAAATACCCTCTCTTTTGTGTGTTGTTAGTCTGCCGCCCTCCGCGGAACTCTTTTCAAAGTAACAAATTGTCTTACAAAACAGACGGGGTGTTGATGTACATGACCTCTGTAGTGCAATTTCTGTACCAAACATTATAAGTCTATAAGTAACTCTCTAACTTATCCCATTAGAGAAACCTGGTATATGTAAAGTTAGGCCCATTGGGCATATTGTTCAATAACGTCCGTTGCTATGGTTCTAATAAACTAGTAAGTCTGTACCCGCATCTTCTGTGCATTATCAAGTCAAATAAAGAGTTCTGAACTCAACTCAACATGGGGAGAACTTCTTTTGGTTTTAATTATTCGCTACAATTATTATGTTAGCCGTCTGTGAATCTTTGAGAAGGTTGTGTGATTCGCATGACAGTATCAACTACCAGAGCTGTAACTGTCAAAGATTCAAGCCACATACAATTGTTGACAGCTTTCTTAGACTCCCGGAAAGAGAGTTCACTTGGTCCACTCTAATTTTGTGTAAGTGTTTTACGGCGCTTGCAACTACGTAAGGTCATATGAGCGCGCGGGACACATAAAACATATTTCAGTTGGTAAGAAATCTCGAATGTTGCCCGAGTGGCGGCCGAGGCCTACTCTTATCGATTTTGGACCACCAAGGGATCTTTAACGTGCGCAACTTGCACACGGGTCCTCCGAGATTTTTCGCCCTTGTCCGAGAAGGCTAGGCTTAGATCTTACCTACCACAAGAGCAGGGATGTGGCTGAAAGACAGCAGTAAGAGGGAGCCAAGGAGAAGCAGTAGGAAGATTGCAGAAAGAGCCCGGAGCCCAGAGGATGGGGCAAAGGAGGTGAGGGGGGTGGGGGCAGAAAGTGGAGACGAAAGCAAGCGACAGAACATTGTTAGACAGCAGGAAATTATGTGAAAAGGAGAAAAGTTTTAGAGAAGAAAAATTTCCGTCGCTATTCGGATGCGAACCCAGGACCTATTGAATGAGGGGCGAACACCTTAACCTCTAGGCCACGATAGAGCCCCCGGGAGGACGTTTAAATATGTTTTGACGCTGTATAAATGGTATAAAGGTCATTTTTAGATTACTTTGAATATCATAGATTATCTTCAAACCTATAATAAAAGTAAAAGGTACTATTTCGAGGATAATGTCCCCAGCCATTCACTCACCCTTAAAAACAAACACACATTGTGGCCATAAGACCACGCCCTTCTTAATTCTGCTTGTGTTTTGGAATATATCGTTGTCAGAAATTCACACAAATATATGGAATATTAAAAAGACAAAATTGGAATGAAAAGAAGCTGGTATTTGATTTTCTTTAGATTTGTATCTCTTTATTATTTAAGATCATTAAAACATACAAACAAACAAAAAACCCAGACAAGTACTAACTTTAAACAATTTATCTTTCTGTAAAATACAGTGTATATGACTCTCCACTGTTCAGGGGAGAGGTGGTGTTTGGTAAGGCTTCCGCTAAAAATTGGGTCAAAATACATGTATTGTTTTGAGAGGTTTTTGCCCTGTTGAATACATGTGTTTACATAAAAGATCCAGTTTACGTACTTGGGACTTTGATGGCCACTTTCTCTGAACTATGATGGTTAGAAACAGTAGACCACGATCAAAGTAGATTATTTTTCGACTTTGGAGGCCATTTTTTTCTGAATTATGCTTTTCAAAGACAACACACCATGAAAATAGCGTAACCTTATTTGCAGTTTATAGGCTAGTCGTTTTTGTCTTTTTCATATGACAGGGAGAATGCGTATTTATAATAATCAAGTTTGGAGACTGGGGGGGGGGGGGTATTTTGGCACCTCGGTGTTTCAGTTTTACTGTACTAAATTCATTTTTTCTGTCTGTAAACCGAAATAAAAATTAGCTCATTTTAAGTATCATTCGTGTGGTATTTCTCGGAGAAAGTGCTTGGCGGAGGCTGTGAGTACAACTCGTCAGGGACTCCCTCATTCTCGATGATTTTGTCTAGACGATGCGCAGCTTCCATTTCTGCGTAAGGGCGCTTGTCAACAGCATCCGCTACGCCCCAGAAAAAAAATAAAAACGATGATGAAAGCGTCAAACGCTATGAACTAATACTTACTTTGTCAACAGCCTCCTTTCCGCTCCGCTCATCACCGGTCCACACCGCTCCTCACTTTTGTGCGTCAAACATGTCGAACGCTTTACGGGTTGTGAGGAGAGTCGGGTGTGATTTGTTGGACTTTGACGGTGCTGCTGTTGCTGCTGCTGCTTCTGCTGCTGCTGGTGGTGGTGGTGGTGATGATGATAATGGGATTAATAATAAGGGAAAAAACAAAACAAGCAGTGAAACTTACTTTTAAGTGACAACCAATCTTTGGAATGGGGGAATTTCCTTTCTCCAGTTTGTGTCTTGTTTCTGTAAGCCAGGGGCGCACGTGGTCAGAAGAAAATCAAATGCAGCTTTCTTCATCTTGCATTTTTATCTCCTTCAGAGAATAATTGGAGTAGGAGACTGAATTTTCCTAATTTGGTGTGGTCACGACATATGGGATAAATCCAGTAACGACGATAATTGGAGAGACACTTCCTTTTGTTTTTTTGTTTTTTTGCTGGGTTTTTTTTTTTTTGGGGGGGGGGGGGTAAGTGTTTTACAGCGCTGGCAACTGCATAAGGTCCTATGAGCGCTCTGGACTCATAAAACAATTTCAATTGCCGGGAAATTTTGAATTTTGCCCGGGTGGCGGCTGAAGCCTACTCTTATCGATTTTAGACCACCAAAGGAACTTCAACGTGCGCAGCTTTCCCACGGGACCTCCGAGATTTTCCGCCCTTGTCCCAGAAGGCTAGGTGTAGATCTTACCTACCATTTGATCACGGATGTGGCTGAAGGACAGCAGAAAGAAGGAGCCAAGGAGAAGCAGTAGAAAGGTTGCAGAAAGAGTCAGGAACCCAGATGATAGGGCAAAGGAGGTGAGGGGGTGGGGGCAGAAAGTGGAGACGAAAGCAGACGACAGAACATTGTTAGAGAGCAGGAAATTATGTGAAAGGAGAAAATTTGTAGAGAAGAATTTTTCTATCACTATCCGAATTCGAACCCGGGACGTTTGAATGAGAGGCGAACACCTTAACCTCTTGGCCATGAAAGCCCCCATTTCCTTTTGTACCACAACACAACCAAAGAAAGATTTTGCGATTTCTTGTCGGCGCTCTTTTGTATCAGGTACCAAAATAAAAGCGGAGTGGGGCGGATGGTGTGGATAAAGACGACCTGCACGTTTCTGTCAAGACATTTCATTATGAGGATCGGAGGGGTGAGGAGCTGAAGCTGTGGACTCCTAACCAATACGAGAATGTTTCATAATACTCAACAACAAAAGTTACGCTAGTCATAACAAAGCCACTTAAAGACTCAGGTGTTTAATAACTCACATTCGCTAGAATGTAGACCATGACCGATTTTGTTGTATTTAGAGATGTTGTGAGCTCAGGTCACCAACCTGAAAACTGCTCACAGTGTATAAAATAAGGTCATAATGTGGAGGAAGAAGAAAAAATGCAAACTGAGTATTTTCTTGGGCATGCCAGTTGGTGAGCAGTTTTTATTGTCTGAAAAGTGTTCACCCGACCGAGGGGTATAAATTGACAGGACGTAACGCTTTCTTCAGTCGAGTGTTTTTAGCCAGCGACCATGCCATGACTGATCGAAACAAGCCAAGAAAGGGCTATCGGCAGATTGCAGGCGAGAGAGAGTCCAACAGATGTGTCATGGGTGTGTCCATCTCAACAATATGTCGACTCCGAAGACACTTTCAAGTTACTGGAAGTACTCGTGATGCTCACAGAATTGGCCGACAACGAGTGACGTCGGTACGCCAAGACCATGCCCTTCTGCGGAATCACCCGCGAGACAGCTACATGTGTGCTACCAAATCGGCCCAAAATTACTTTGGAAACCACGGGAGAACCATTTCAGACTGTGCGCCGCCGGCTTCGAGAAAGACAACTGCAATGTCATCGATCTTCGAGACGTGCAGTCCTCTCTGTAAGACATCGGCAGGAACGTTTGGCGTGGGCTCAGCAAAATGTGAACTGGACCTGGCGACAGTGGAGAAATGTCCTATTCACTTACCAAAGCCCTTTTGCGCCAGTCGAGGAGATGGAATGATCTGGATATGGAAAAGACCCAACCATCGGTTTGATGCAAGTCGATGAATGGGGTGGTCACAGCATAATGATTTGCATGTGCAGTCGGCCTAAACCAACATGTGGGACCCGTTGTTTTTCAAAACTTTGGATCTGGTCAAGGTAACGGTGTTATTGCACTACGCTACATCCAACAGGTACTGGCATCTGTGATCATACCTCATTTCCAGCAACACCCGAACCTTATCCTGCAGCAGGACAACGCTCGACACCATACTGCAAGAGCTACGGCAGCCTTCTAACAGCAGAACAATGTCAGGGTGCTGCCATGGCCCTCAATTAGATCAGACCTTAACCCAATCGAGCACTATTGGGACCACATCCAAAGAGACCTGAATCGTTTTCCTTCACGACCAACAAAAGCACCTCAACTGCAGCGAGCCATCACTCAAAGTGGTGCAAATGTGAAAATGGTCGTCATTCACATACTTGTGAGGTCAGTGCCAAATAGATGGCAAGCTGCTGTGAATGTAAATGGCGGGCACACACGATATTGACATCACCAACTTAATGATGGACATACCCTTTAACTCCAGTACATCATTTATAACTGCAAAATCCAACTTTTTTCTCTCTCATGGGAGTCCTCTTTAATAAATGTGACCAAAAAATCAATAAAATCTCAAATTACTTACCAACGTCTTTATCTTCAAATACTTTGTATGTCACTTGCGATTCTTTTATTGTTGAATGTTAGAATCAGACTGGGTTTCATTTTTTTTTTCACGTCCTTTCTCATTTTTAAAAAAGATCATATCCCCGTTACTCTCTGCGAAACCATGGGGTCCCTTTCCGAACTTTAACCCGTGAATAGGTATGTGTTCTGAAACGTCAACAAAATATCTACAAAAGCAAACAAACAACAACAACAAGACCCGAGCAGAAGTCCTTGTCGCCACAATACCCCCAATGCTTTTTATTGTCCCACCTGTCACGCCCGATTGCCCACAAAGCCACAGTCGCCACCCGTGGTTTCTTTTCTTAAATATTGTCATTGCTGCACGGGTGTGTATTAACATGACACAGGTGTGCTTGCATCAGGATCACGTGTACCCTAACTTCCTTGTGCTGTGCGTAAAAACAGTGCGTTAAAATGCTGGTGTCAGGCTGTGTCGAGGCTGCAACTCTGTGCCTGCTCCTCTGTGTGTGTGTATAGTGTGTATTATGTAATGTGTGGCGTGCCAAACGTTGTGCTGCATGCGTCGCATTTAGTGTGTACCAACTCAGTCGTAGATTTAAGTGTTGACGGCCATTCCTATTGCTCTGATGTGTTAGACTGCAGCCAAATGATTTAAGCATGTACTCAATGATAACTCCGTATGACGACTTATTCATTTTAATGTAAGATAGTTTTGTTTACAGACTTGCTATGGGGGCTTTCGTGGCCTAGAGGTTAAGGTGTTCGCCTCTCATTCAAAGGTCCTGGGTTCGAATCCGGGTAGGTCTCCTTTCACCTTCTTTCCTGCTATTATAATAGACGCCACACATGAAGTTATAGAATCTATTTTTTTACGTTGGCGCACAGAGCTTTGTGTTGTGCTGTCTTCCCAAAACATGTACGTATACCATACCTTCTAGTGTTGAGGTAATTCAGGGTATAAAAGTAAGGAATAACCCCCCCTCGAATCTAAAAACGGGTAAATTGAAGAGATGGTCGACAAAGTCAAGATAATTTCTTCCGTCTTTATTTAAATCAAAAACATTTTAATGTTTACGTCCCTTGGCTTAACAGTCGCCCTTGGTATGCAGCCTCTTATTCAGAGGTTAGAGTAGTGCTTTCTTTACCGTTACATGCAGTTCTGTCGCTCTTTGTTGTCTTAACGTGGGGTTGGGGTGGGGAGAGGTTAATGAAAAGGGGTTGGGGGGGGG